>NC_136159.1:8059015-8161515 GCF_965212315.1 Lampetra planeri
TACCGTGAAAAAAAATGAAAAAAATAACGCCACGCGCTGTCTGCTACACAGTGGGCGTTAAAGAGCCCGTGAGGTCGTTCGCAAGAGTTGACCCTGTGTGTGTCGGCGTCACGGTCCAATTTAAAAACTAAATTACCCAGATACACGAACAAACCTGGGCCGTATGTCCAGTTGCCTGTTCGGAACGAGAATCGTAAATTCAAACGCCGCGCAATAGATGGAGGTGGTGGCATCTACATCTACAGAACGTGAAGAACCAGTGGCATCTACATCTACAGGAGATTATACAACTTTTAAAGCCATTCCCCATGTTTAGTATGAAGTTGGACTTACGAACAAATCGATTTACGAACAGACCTTTGGAATCTAACTCGTTCGTAAGTAGAAAAGTCCCTGTATATATACACAGCAATCAGATACACAGCAATCATCGACAAAACGGCGGCTGCAACAACAACAATAACAACAAGAAAACTTGTCAGGGCCCTCGTGAACAATGAGGCTCAAGGGAGGCTTTGCTGGGTTTTAAAACGATCTCGTGATGATGAACGGTGAGCCCGGGGTCCTTGCGAGGTGCAGTAGCGGGTCGGGTCCAGCCACCCCACAGCCTGTGTGTGTGTCGGGGGGGGGGAGGTGCGGGGGGGAGGTGCGGGGGGAGGTGGGGGGGGGAGGTGGGGGGGGAGGTGGGGGGGGAGGTGGGGGGGGAGAGGTGGGGGGGGAGAGGTGGGGGGGAGGAGAGGTGGGGGGGGGGAGAGGTGGGGGGGGGGGAGAGGTGGGGGGGGAGAGGTGGGGGGGAGAGGTGGGGGGGAGAGGTGGGAGAGGTGGGGGGGGGGGAGAGGTGGGGGGGGAGAGGTGGGGGGGAGGTGGGGGGGGAGAGGTGGGGGGGAGGTGGGGGGGGAGAGGTGGGGGGGAGAGGTGGGGGGGGAGAGGTGGGGGGGGGGGGAGAGGTGGGGGGGGGGGAGAGGTGGGGGGGGAGAGGTGGGGGGGGGAGGTGGGGGGGGAGAGGTGGGGGGGGGGGAGAGGTGGGGGGGGGGGGAGAGGTGGGGGGGGGAGTAGCGGGGGGGGGGGGGGAGTAGCGGGGGGAGAGGTGGGGGGGGGAGTAGCGGGGGGGAGGTGCGGGGGGCAAGCGACGTCCCCTGCGTTGGAGGCTCGCGAAGGAGGCTACCGGGCGATTTGGGGTGGTAAAGAGGGGGGGGGGGGGTGCAGGCAGTCGACCCTCCAGCAACAAACGGAGGGAGGTCACAATGTTGTGACGCTCACAAGGACGACGACGAGGAGGAGGAGGAGCGGGAGCGCCGCGTTGGGACGACATGCAGCCGCTTGGCGCAGCAGGGGGCGCAGCTGACGCATCTGGCGGCCTTCTCAGGGAGTCGTCCCGTGGGTGAAGGACCGTGAAGCTGCTGGTTCAGCTCCCCCGTGAGTTGCTAGGAGATGTTAACTACCTCGCCTGGTATACAGGAGGTCGTGAGTTCTATTCCGAATCTGACGCCTGCTGTATATTTGGAGTTTGTGTGTCTCTCTCTCATCATCACGGTGGCTAGGAGATGTTAACTACCTCAACTGGTACACAGGAGGTTGTGGGTTCGATCCCGACCCTGACGCCTGCTGAGATGACTGGCAGAAGCTCACACACGCTCACACCACCAGCAGCACTCCCCCATCACACAAATCTCAAACTACGCAAACAAAGATCCCCCCCCCGTATAGCCTTAACAGACTGTAGGGGCAAGTGCTGTTAGCGAGCACCTATTAAGGCCGGAACTGTACACGAGGGGGTGGGTGGCCAGCACCACCCCCGAGCGCCTTTGCCTTTGTCCCCCCAGTGGCGATGTTTACTGCACACCGCACCAGGTACTCATTTTAGGCTGAGTCGACATAGGACTGGCCCAGGACCGGTTCAGATAATCGTCACTGGTGGTGGCCGTGAGCGGGAATCGAACCTGGGTCGCCAGGTTCGTAGCGCTGCGCGCTAACCGCTGCACCACCGCTCCCCACACGCTCACACACGCGCTGTCACACACACACGCTCACACACAACCGCCATTCGCCACTAAGTGGCGGTGACGTCACCACGACGCTTGTGCCAGGCCATGTGCACCTTGAGGCCACGTGAAGTGTCGAACGCCCGCTGGCAGGAGGTCACGGCGCAGACCCAGGTGCCACGGGTCGACTGACTGAGATGACCGAGATGACTGGCTGATGCACCACCTGTGCCCCCTACTGTGCCAACTTGCTGTGCTTTAGCCACCCGGCGCTCCGCTCGTTGTTGTGAGCGTCGCTCCTCCGCCCTCCGTTGTTGTTGGAGGGCGACTGCCTCCAACTGCCCAGTAGCGTCCTTCACGAGCCTCCTCCACAGAGGCCGATCTTGACACCGCTGGTACCAGTCATCGGCAAGTCCACTCAGCTCCACGTCCTCCTGTACCACATCACTCCATCTCTTCTCTAGCCCGTGCCGCGCCCGTTTATTCCCCTCGATCCGGCCGAACAAAAGCTGTTTAGGCATGCGGTGGCTGGGCATGCGAGCTACATGACCCAGCCAACGCAGCATTGCCTGCCGGAGGAGCTCACCGATGGCACTTTGCCCACACACACACGCTGTCACACACACGCTCACACACACACCCTCACACACACACCCTCACACACACACACGCTCACACACACGCACTCACACACGGAGCGAATGCCACGTCAATCAATCAGTCATTGATGGTGGCGGCACGGAGCCGGTCACAGCCAAGTGAGAACGACACGGGAAGGCGAGAATTTCATTTTTATTTAAAAAAATGAAAAATTGAAAGAAAATTAAAAACGACCACGTTTTTAAAACGACGGATTATCGCGTGAGTATGAATACGTACGACGATGACGAGTAGCCGTGGTGTTGTGTAAAAACAACGACGGTGGGAACATGCAGCCCGAATAACGACGGGAGGAGGAAGACCCGCGCTGGCTGTGGGGTTCAGGGTGGCAGCTCCCGACGATGGCGCCACGCTCCGGTTGACGAAGCAGTCGGAATGAAGGGACAGGCTGCAAACGAACACACTGCTCCACTGATACATACATGTCATGGGCGACGTTTCGGGCAGTGGGCCTTCTTCATCAAACGTCACGTGCCCGTTGATTACTGAACATTCGTTACTGAGCGTCATTTGACGCCCCCACCCCGTACATGGTCGTTACTAGCGGCGCGTTCAATCTGAAGGTCAAGCACCCCCGGGTTCGGAATTTCGGACAATCCAAACGTTGTGGCTTCTTATTCATCATCTACTACTTCTTCATCATCATCATCTACTACTTCATCATCATCATCACCATCTACTACTTCATCATCATCATCACCATCTACTACTTCTTCATCATCATCATCATCTTCTTCTTTTTCTTCATCTTCTCATTATTTTTCTTATTATTATTCTTCATCATCATCATCATCACCATCTTCTTCTTTTTCTTCATCTTCTCATTATTTTTCTTCTTATTATTCTTCATCATCATCATCATCACCATCTTCTTCTTTTTCTTCATCTTCTCATTATTTTTCTTCTTATTATTCTTCATCATCATCATCACCATCTTCTTCTTTTTCTTCATCTTCTCATTATTTTTCTTCTTATTATTCTTCATCATCATCATCACCATCTTCTTCTTTTTCTTCATCTTCTTATTATTTTTCTTCTTATTTTTCTTCATCCTCATCTTAATCTTCATTTTCTTCTATTTAAGTCCACGTGCTGTTGTTTGTTCTAGATTTGAAGCTTTCGTGACTGCAATGATTCATATTCTCAGGTTTTTTCGGTAAAGTCACGTAGGTAAAACATTAAAAGTAATGAAAGTAAAATAAAACAAAACAAAAATAAAATTCACGACGTTTCGGAGGCAACACAAGTCTCCGTCATCAGGTGGGACCGTCACAGCCAGATTAGCTGCATCAAGTGGGGCAATGATTCAAGATGTAATCCCTTATAAGCAAGTTGAAGGGGGGAGGAGAGGGGGGGGGGGAGTTCATCAGAATGTGGTAGCCAATGAATGGAACGTATCGGGAGGGAGGGGGGTGGGATGGGGAGGGAGCCAACAAAAAAGTTGGCGACGGCTTGGACGCGGCTGCTGCGCACGCCAACACAATGGACAGAGAGGGGGGAGGGGAGGTCTGATACACATGATAGAACAAAGGAACGAAAATGCCCATGTTTATACCAATGCTGGCTGAACAATGAAGAGAGTACTGTTAAAAATAACTGGGGATGTTAACACTCGGTGAAGTAAATTAAAATAGTGCCTGTCAGATAAGATGGTCCAAAAAGTGTAATTAAGTCTTTTTTGCGTGGTTAATAACATCTTTCCAGTGATTACTGAGTTTGTACCCATCATCACGGTTGAAATTATGTCTGTGTTTGTATATTTGTATGGCTTCGTGTACAAACCTTTGATGGTAGCCAGGAGGCTTGCAGAGAACCTTGGTCTCGGAAAAGACAATTTCATGAGAGCCCGCCGAGTTGTAGCAATGATCGGCAACGGCCGAAGAATCAGTTCTGCCGTGTTTCAGATCTGACTTGTGCTCGCGGACACGATCAGCAACATGACGTTTTGTTTCTCCCATGTAGCAATCACCACAAATGCAACTCAATTTGTAGACTCCAGGATACTGTAAGTCAGGAACGACATCCTTCACAGATGGAATCAGATCACGGATTTTATGCACTGTACTGAATCGGACTTGGATCTTATGTTTGTTTAGAATTTTGGAGATCTTTTTGGTCACGCCTGCTATGTATGGTAACGTGATAGTTTTGGTCGGAGTTTCATGTGGTTGTTTCTGTGTGGTGGGAGAGACAGCTTGGCGGATAGTACGGTCAGAGTATCCGTTCATCCTGAGGGCCCGATGTACATGTCTTAATTCATCAGTCAGGTGGTATTGGTCAGAAATGCCATGGGCTCTGTGGTATAGCGTTTTGATGAGAGAATTCTTTTGAGATGGGTGGTGGTGGGAATCCGGTTTCAAGTAGGAATCTGTGTGGGTGGCTTTCCTGTAGACAGAATGTCCCAAGGATCCGTCAAGCCTCCTCTTAAACAGAATATCCAAGAATGGTAGTTTACCGTCTTTCTCCACTTCCATGGTGAATCTGATAGATGGGTGTCTAGAATTGATGTGGTCCAAGAAGTGGTTCAATGCTGGGAGGCCATGTGGCCAGATGACGAAAGTGTCATCCACATATCTCTTCCACAGGGAAGGACGCAGGGTGGATGTCTGGATGGCGTCTGATTCAAACTTTTCCATGAACATGTTGGCTATAACTGGTGACAAGGGGGAGCCCATAGGGGTACCCTCATTCTGTTTGTAGAAGGTGCCATTCCAGGTAAAATAGGTGTTGGTGAGGCAATGCCTAACCAGCGCAGGTACATCAGAATTCAATCCATGTTGGACTAAGTCCTCAATTATTGTTAGGGTGTCCGGTACTGGGACTTTGGTAAACAAAGATACTACATCAAAGCTGACGAGAATGTCATCAGGAGATAGTACCATGTCCTTAACCATAGAGACTAATTGGGTTGAGTTGAGTACTGCCGAAGAGGTCTTGCCTGTGAAGGGGAGCAGAGTATCTGATAGAAAACGGGCTAGTTTGTACGTTGGAGAGTTTATCGTCGACACGATGGGTCGTAGCGGGGTGCCTTCTTTATGGATTTTAGGAAGACCATAGAGTCTGGGAGGTCTTGCCGCCGATGGTTTTAGAGAGGGACGTTTGCTTGGTTCGATTAGGGAAGTCGAACTCGTGATGATACTGTTGGTTTTTGTCGTTAGGCTTTTAGTGGGATCGTTTTTAATTTTGGAGTAACTCCCATCATTAAGAAGGTCCAGGATTTTGTTGTTGTATGAATCTTTATCCATGATGACCGTGGCATTGCCCTTGTCTGCCGAGAGGATGACTATATCATCTCTCTTTTTTAAATTCGCGAGTTCAGAGCGTTCGTTTTTGCTGATGTTACTAGTGGGTTTCTTAGCATTCTTAAGAATAGTAGCTATTTCAGCTCTTGCTACATCAGCATGGATGTGTCCTATGCCTCTGAGGGCTACATCAATCTGAGAAATCATATCCTCTACTGGTATATATTTAGGGGTGACGGCGAAATTTAGTCCTTTGGCCAGTACCGTTTTTAGATTGTCAGGAATTGGAATGTTACTCTGATTAATCACGGTCTTGTTAACATCCAGCTTTGCGATGTGTGGCTCTGGTTTCTTTTTAGATAGGAGGTTGAATTTAGAAATCAGGTTAGCTTTGCATTTGGCTGACATTGAGTCAGCAGAAGCAGAAGTCATGTTATCAACGTGGTTCCAATCAGAAGGTGACATTTTTTGTGTTAACATTAGATGTGTTTGTAAGAGAGTCTTGTCTAAATTATCGAGTTCAGATCGGAGTAACCTTATTCTCTCCGAGATTAGTGATAGGCTAGCTTTAAATAAGATCTGTTTGGAGTTCGGTGAGGACACAGCAGCGGATGTGAGTGTGAAAGCGATGGGTATTACCTTGTTATCGCGGCATCTCTTGAGGAAGGCCAGCGTCTCGAGAAGCTGTGACTTCTTGTCTCGTTGTCTGTTAAAAACTCTAACAGATAGGTGGAATTCCTCCCCGTAGAGGGCATTAATTCTAGATTTGAAGCTTTCGTGACTGCAATGATTCATATTCTCAGGTTTTTTCGGTAAAGTCACGTAGGTAAAACATTAAAAGTAATGAAAGTAAAATAAAACAAAACAAAAATAAAATTCACGACGTTTCGGAGGCAACACAAGTCTCCGTCATCAGGTGGGACCGTCACAGCCAGATTAGCTGCATCAAGTGGGACAATGATTCAAGATGTAATCCCTTATAAGCAAGTTGAAGGGGGGAGGAGAGGGGGGGGGGAGTTCATCAGAATGTGGTAGCCAATGAATGGAACGTATCGGGAGGGAGGGGGGTGGGAGGGGGAGGGAGCCAACAAAAAAGTTGGCGACGGCTTGGACGCGGCTGCTGCACACGCCAACACAATGGACAGAGAGGGGGGAGGGGAGGTCTGATACACATGATAGAACAAAGGAACGAAAATGCCCATGTTTATACCAATGCTGGCTGAACAATGAAGAGAGTACTATTAAAAATAACTGGGGATGTTAACACTCGGTGAAGTAAATTAAAATAGTGCCTGTCAGATAAGATGGTCCAAAAAGTGTAATTAAGTCTTTTTTGCGTGGTTAATAACATCTTTCCAGTGATTACTGAGTTTGTACCCATCATCACGGTTGAAATTATGTCTGTGTTTGTATATTTGTATGGCTTCGTGTACAAACCTTTGATGGTAGCCAGGAGGCTTGCAGAGAACCTTGGTCTCGGAAAAGACAATTTCATGAGAGCCCGCCGAGTTGTAGCAATGATCGGCAACGGCCGAAGAATCAGTTCTGCCGTGTTTCAGATCTGACTTGTGCTCGCGGACACGATCAGCAACATGACGTTTTGTTTCTCCAATGTAGCAATCACCACAAATGCAACTCAATTTGTAGACTCCAGGATACTGTAAGTCAGGAACGACATCCTTCACAGATGGAATCAGATCACGGATTTTATGCACTGTACTGAATCGGACTTGGATCTTATGTTTGTTTAGAATTTTGGAGATCTTTTTGGTCACGCCTGCTATGTATGGTAACGTGATAGTTTTGGTCGGAGTTTCATGTGGTTGTTTCTGTGTGGTGGGAGAGACAGCTTGGCGGATAGTACGGTCAGAGTATCCGTTCATCCTGAGGGCCCGATGTACATGTCTTAATTCATCAGTCAGGTGGTATTGGTCAGAAATGCCATGGGCTCTGTGGTATAGCGTTTTGATGAGAGAATTCTTTTGAGATGGGTGGTGGTGGGAATCCGGTTTCAAGTAGGAATCTGTGTGGGTGGCTTTCCTGTAGACAGAATGTCCCAAGGATCCGTCAAGCCTCCTCTTAAACAGAATATCCAAGAATGGTAGTTTACCGTCTTTCTCCACTTCCATGGTGAATCTGATAGATGGGTGTCTAGAATTGATGTGGTCCAAGAAGTGGTTCAATGCTGGGAGGCCATGTGGCCAGATGACGAAAGTGTCATCCACATATCTCTTCCACAGGGAAGGACGCAGGGTGGATGTCTGGATGGCGTCTGATTCAAACTTTTCTATGAAAATGTTGGCTATAACTGGTGACAAGGGGGAGCCCATAGGGGTACCCTCATTCTGTTTGTAGAAGGTGCCATTCCAGGTAAAATAGGTGTTGGTGAGGCAATGCCTAACCAGCGCAGGTACATCAGAATTCAATCCATGTTGGACTAAGTCCTCAATTATTGTTAGGGTGTCCGGTACTGGGACTTTGGTAAACAAAGATACTACATCAAAGCTGACGAGAATGTCATCAGGAGATAGTACCATGTCCTTAACCATAGAGACTAATTGGGTTGAGTTGAGTACTGCCGAAGAGGTCTTGCCTGTGAAGGGGAGCAGAGTATCTGATAGAAAACGGGCTAGTTTGTACGTTGGAGAGTTTATCGTCGACACGATGGGTCGTAGCGGGGTGCCTTCTTTATGGATTTTAGGAAGACCATAGAGTCTGGGAGGTCTTGCCGCCGATGGTTTTAGAGAGGGACGTTTGCTTGGTTCGATTAGGGAAGTCGAACTCGTGATGATACTGTTGGTTTTTGTCGTTAGGCTTTTAGTGGGATCGTTTTTAATTTTGGAGTAACTCCCATCATTAAGAAGGTCCAGGATTTTGTTGTTGTATGAATCTTTATCCATGATGACCGTGGCATTGCCCTTGTCTGCCGAGAGGATGACTATATCATCTCTCTTTTTTAAATTCGCGAGTTCAGAGCGTTCGTTTTTGCTGATGTTACTAGTGGGTTTCTTAGCATTCTTAAGAATAGTAGCTATTTCAGCTCTTGCTACATCAGCATGGATGTGTCCTATGCCTCTGAGGGCTACATCAATCTGAGAAATCATATCCTCTACTGGTATATATTTAGGGGTGACGGCGAAATTTAGTCCTTTGGCCAGTACCGTTTTTAGATTGTCAGGAATTGGAATGTTACTCTGATTAATCACGGTCTTGTTAACATCCAGCTTTGCGATGTGTGGCTCTGGTTTCTTTTTAGATAGGAGGTTGAATTTAGAAATCAGGTTAGCTTTGCATTTGGCTGACATTGAGTCAGCAGAAGCAGAAGTCATGTTATCAACGTGGTTCCAATCAGAAGGTGACATTTTTTGTGTTAACATTAGATGTGTTTGTAAGAGAGTCTTGTCTAAATTATCGAGTTCAGATCGGAGTAACCTTATTCTCTCCGAGATTAGTGATAGGCTAGCTTTAAATAAGATCTGTTTGGAGTTCGGTGAGGACACAGCAGCGGATGTGAGTGTGAAAGCGATGGGTATTACCTTGTTATCGCGGCATCTCTTGAGGAAGGCCAGCGTCTCGAGAAGCTGTGACTTCTTGTCTCGTTGTCTGTTAAAAACTCTAACAGATAGGTGGAATTCCTCCCCGTAGAGGGCATTAATTCTAGATTTGAAGCTTTCGTGACTGCAATGATTCATATTCTCAGGTTTTTTCGGTAAAGTCACGTAGGTAAAACATTAAAAGTAATGAAAGTAAAATAAAACAAAACAAAAATAAAATTCACGACGTTTCGGAGGCAACACAAGTCTCCGTCATCAGGTGGGACCGTCACAGCCAGATTAGCTGCATCAAGTGGGGCAATGATTCAAGATGTAATCCCTTATAAGCAAGTTGAAGGGGGGAGGAGAGGGGGGGGGGAGTTCATCAGAATGTGGTAGCCAATGAATGGAACGTATCGGGAGGGAGGGGGGTGGGAGGGGGAGGGAGCCAACAAAAAAGTTGGCGACGGCTTGGACGCGGCTGCTGCACACGCCAACACAATGGACAGAGAGGGGGGAGGGGAGGTCTGATACACATGATAGAACAAAGGAACGAAAATGCCCATGTTTATACCAATGCTGGCTGAACAATGAAGAGAGTACTGTTAAAAATAACTGGGGATGTTAACACTCGGTGAAGTAAATTAAAATAGTGCCTGTCAGATAAGATGGTCCAAAAAGTGTAATTAAGTCTTTTTTGCGTGGTTAATAACATCTTTCCAGTGATTACTGAGTTTGTACCCATCATCACGGTTGAAATTATGTCTGTGTTTGTATATTTGTATGGCTTCGTGTACAAACCTTTGATGGTAGCCAGGAGGCTTGCAGAGAACCTTGGTCTCGGAAAAGACAATTTCATGAGAGCCCGCCGAGTTGTAGCAATGATCGGCAACGGCCGAAGAATCAGTTCTGCCGTGTTTCAGATCTGACTTGTGCTCGCGGACACGATCAGCAACATGACGTTTTGTTTCTCCCATGTAGCAATCACCACAAATGCAACTCAATTTGTAGACTCCAGGATACTGTAAGTCAGGAACGACATCCTTCACAGATGGAATCAGATCACGGATTTTATGCACTGTACTGAATCGGACTTGGATCTTATGTTTGTTTAGAATTTTGGAGATCTTTTTGGTCACGCCTGCTATGTATGGTAACGTGATAGTTTTGGTCGGAGTTTCATGTGGTTGTTTCTGTGTGGTGGGAGAGACAGCTTGGCGGATAGTACGGTCAGAGTATCCGTTCATCCTGAGGGCCCGATGTACATGTCTTAATTCATCAGTCAGGTGGTATTGGTCAGAAATGCCATGGGCTCTGTGGTATAGCGTTTTGATGAGAGAATTATTTTGAGATGGGTGGTGGTGGGAATCCGGTTTCAAGTAGGAATCTGTGTGGGTGGCGTTCCTGTAGACAGAATGTCCCAAGGATCCGTCAAGCCTCCTCTTAAACAGAATATCCAAGAATGGTAGTTTACCGTCTTTCTCCACTTCCATGGTGAATCTGATAGATGGGTGTCTAGAATTGATGTGGTCCAAGAAGTGGTTCAATGCTGGGAGGCCATGTGGCCAGATGACGAAAGTGTCATCCACATATCTCTTCCACAGGGAAGGACGCAGGGTGGATGTCTGGATGGCGTCTGATTCAAACTTTTCTATGAAAATGTTGGCTATAACTGGTGACAAGGGGGAGCCCATAGGGGTACCCTCATTCTGTTTGTAGAAGGTGCCATTCCAGGTAAAATAGGTGTTGGTGAGGCAATGCCTAACCAGCGCAGGTACATCAGAATTCAATCCATGTTGGACTAAGTCCTCAATTATTGTTAGGGTGTCCGGTACTGGGACTTTGGTAAACAAAGATACTACATCAAAGCTGACGAGAATGTCATCAGGAGATAGTACCATGTCCTTAACCATATAGACTAATTGGGTTGAGTTGAGTACTGCCGAAGAGGTCTTGCCTGTGAAGGGGAGCAGAGTATCTGATAGAAAACGGGCTAGTTTGTACGTTGGAGAGTTTATCGTCGACACGATGGGTCGTAGCGGGGTGCCTTCTTTATGGATTTTAGGAAGACCATAGAGTCTGGGAGGTCTTGCCGCCGATGGTTTTAGAGAGGGACGTTTGCTTGGTTCGATTAGGGAAGTCGAACTCGTGATGATACTGTTGGTTTTTGTCGTTAGGCTTTTAGTGGGATCGTTTTTAATTTTGGAGTAACTCCCATCATTAAGAAGGTCCAGGATTTTGTTGTTGTATGAATCTTTATCCATGATGACCGTGGCATTGCCCTTGTCTGCCGAGAGGATGACTATATCATCTCTCTTTTTTAAATTCGCGAGTTCAGAGCGTTCGTTTTTGCTGATGTTACTAGTGGGTTTCTTAGCATTCTTAAGAATAGTAGCTATTTCAGCTCTTGCTACATCAGCATGGATGTGTCCTATGCCTCTGAGGGCTACATCAATCTGAGAAATCATATCCTCTACTGGTATATATTTAGGGGTGACGGCGAAATTTAGTCCTTTGGCCAGTACCGTTTTTAGATTGTCAGGAATTGGAATGTTACTCTGATTAATCACGGTCTTGTTTGTTGTTGTTGAGGAATGTTGTTGTTGTTGAGGAATGTGGTTGTTGTTGAGGAATGTTGTTGTTGTTGAGGAATGTTGTTGTTGTTGAGGAATGTTGTTGTTGTTTATTCTACCCGTCCACCGCTTGCCAACGCAGCAGCAGCGGCAGCATCAGCCGACGGAGCATCACCGAAACAAATAAAAATTCGCGTCGCGATGACTTTTTTTTTAACGCGAATATTTATTTCCCGTACAACGTTGTTGTTGCTGTTGTTGCTGTTGTTGTTGCTGTTGTTGTTGTGGCGAGAGGGCGGGCAGCGAATTCTAGAGTGAAGCCCGCGAGAGAGATGCTGCTGCTGCTGCTGCTGCTGCGACATCTCGTCGCCTGCCACGCCACCGCCACCGTCCCACCACTCATCTGACCCGCGTCGCAATATTTGATGGCACTCTGCACGAGACGAATTTCACTTGTCCCAAGGTTGTCGGCCGCGACTCCTCCCTTCTGCACCCCACCGTCTCACTCCGTTTTATATTTTGTTTTACAAACTCATCGGTGTGGGGGGGGGAGAGACCTCCAGACGCCGGGCGTCACGTGACCGGCGGGAGGGGGGGGGCAGCCGCTTCGGATTTGAGACAAGCTGAAGCTTAGAGGAGGGCGCCTTCAAGAGGCTCACTGACCCCCCCCTCTCCTGATAAAATAAAAGGTTGTATGAATGATCAGCTCGCAGTGAAAACGCCCAAAGTCGTCTCTATTGTCTCTCGTCTGGTTTGCATCTCTCTCATCTCACTACATCTCTGTCTCGTGTACATCTCTCTAATCCTACTACATCTCTGTCTCGCGTGTACGTCTCTCTCATCTCACTACATCTCTGTCTCGTGTACATCTCTCTAATCCTACTACATCTCTGTCTCTCGTGTACATCTCTCTCATCTCACTACATCTCTGTCTCGTGTACATCTCTCTAATCCTACTACATCTCTGTCTCGCGTGTACGTCTCTCTCATCTCACTACATCTCTGTCTCGTGTACATCTCTCTAATCCTACTACATCTCTGTCTCTCGTGTACATCTCTCTCATCTCACTACATCTCTGTCTCGTGTACATCTCTCTAATCCTACTACATCTCTGTCTCTCGTGTACATCTCTCTCATCTCACTACATCTGTCTCGCGTCTACATCTCTCTAATCCTACTACATCTCTGTGTCTAGTCTACATCGCTCTAATACTACTACATCTCTGTCTCGTGTACATCTCTCTCATCTCACTACATCTCTGTCTCGTGTACATCTCTCTAATCCTACTACATCTCTGTGTCTAGTCTACATCTCTCTCATCTCACTCCATCTCTGAGACAAGCCGCCCTCCCCCTCCCCACCTCAACTGGGCTGGGTGGCCGCTCCATTCTTTTCCGAGTGCAGAATTGCCGAGCGACACTTTTTATTTTCATCATCATCAGCATCACCGTCGCTTTTATTCAAAGCTGGTCGGCCGTCGACGTCCCCGATCACCCCGAAGGTCGCAGGGACGTGGGAATGCTTCCCCGTGGCGGAGACGGCGGCGCGGTCCGATGGCTCCCGATCCGTCGGCTCGCTCAACAAGAAATTCGCGAATATCTCCGCGTTTCCTTCATATTTGTGCATCAATTAATCACGGTAACAACTACGACGCGACGACGATTCATTTGCCCGATTGGAAGCAGAGAGCCGAGATCTGCAGACGGTGAAAAGTCACGGAGACCCCCCCAAAAGAGACAGATCACGATCTCTCTGTCTCTTCCACGGTGACCTGGAGTTGCGATCTCCCTCGCTTCGCGTGGGTTCGATCCAGGACCCTGGCGATGCCCGTTGTATATTCCGAGTCCGAATGTTGTCTCTCTCTGTCTCCGAGGTGGCCTTCGCAAATGTCAAGAGGAAGGTGCTCTACTCCTACATGGTCCGGTGTCACCAACAGGACACCCTAGGGAGCCACAAGGAGCACGCCTGGAGGAGAGCCCTGCTGCCCTGCGTGTCTCCGGAGAGGCCTCGCTGGAGGCAACTCCACTCCAGCCAGACGTACAACCGCATCGGTGACCTCAGCTGGAGCATCGCCCACGGCACCGTCACCACCAACGCCTCCCTGGCGCGCTTCACCGACACGTCCCCGGAGTGCCGGTTCTGCGGTAAAGTGGAGACGGTGGCGCAGCGATACGTGGAGTGCAAGAGCCTGGACTCGCTGTTCAAGGTCCTGAGATACATCCTCCTAAAGTTCAGCCTCCACTTTCCCCCGACCGTCCTCATCTTTGGATACCAAAAGGGCGACGGACCCCAACATCTTCAGGGGCTGGTCAACGTGCTCGTCGGCTACGCCAAGCTCGCCACGCACAGGGCGAGGAAGGTGGCCCTGGAGGGGAAACGTCCGGCCAGCAGCCTGGGCATCTCCCGCGCTCTGGTCGGAGCCCCAGGGTGTGTGGGCTGGAGTTCCGCCACGCGCGGCTGACCCACGCCGTGCCGGCCTTCAAGGAGCAGTGGGCGATGGAGGAGGCCGTGTGCTCGGTGGCAGATGACGGGGAGCTCTGCATGCAGTTGTGAGCTACCCGTCGGCGGCCGTAGGACTGCGAGAAGGGCTGCGTGCAGATGCAGCAATTGTCGTAATTTTTTTGTCATTTTACAAATATTACATAGGGGGAACATATCTTCTTGGTTCTTTCGGTAAAGTCACGTAGAAGGGAAGTAATAAAATAATAAAAATAAAACATAATAAAACAATTCTCACGACGTTTCGGCCACAACGCAAGCAGCCATCCTCAGGCGAAGAATGAAACACCCCAAGCTTGGAGCGTATATTTAAGCTGGGTTAGAGGGGGGGGAGGTGGGAACATAGACATGGAGTAGGGGGAGAGGGGGTAGAGAGAGAGGGGGGGGCTAGAGAGAGGGAAAGGGGTAAGGAGTGCAGAGAGTAAAATCTATTGTGAATTATGTTATCTAAAGGGGGGGGGGTGGGGTTAACATAAAGCAAAGCATTAAAAAAAAGAAATGATGAACGAAGCAAAGTGCCGATTACACCGAGCATCGTCTTGTTTCCTTTGATCGAAAAAAGAGAGAGAAGGAGAGAGTGCGGGAGAGAGAGAGGGAGGGAGGGAGAGCGAACGAGAGAGTGCGGGAGAGGGAGAGGGAGGGAGAGCGAACGAGAGAGTGCGGGAGAGGGAGAGGAAGGGAGAGCGAACGAGAGAGTGCGGGAGAGAGGGGGAGGGAGGGAGAGCGAACGAGAGAGTGCGGGAGAGGGAGGGAAGGGAGGGAGAGCGAACGAGAGAGTGCGGGAGAGGGAGAGGAAGGGAGAGCGAACGAGAGAGTGCGGGAGAGAGGGGGAGGGAGGGAGAGCGAACGAGAGAGTGCGGGAGAGAGAGAGGGAGGGAGGGAGAGCGAACGAGAGAGTGCGGGAGAGGGAGGGAGAGCGAACGAGAGAGTGCGGGAGAGAGAGAGGGAGGGAGAGCGAACGAGAGAGTGCGGGAGAGGGAGGGAAGGGAGGGAGAGCGAACGAGAGAGTGCGGGAGAGGGAGAGGAAGGGAGAGCGAACGAGAGAGTGCGGGAGAGAGAGGGAAGGGAGGGAGAGCGAACGAGAGAGTGCGGGAGAGGGAGAGGGAGGGAGAGCGAACGAGAGAGTGCGGGAGAGGGAGGGAAGGGAGGGAGAGCGAACGAGAGAGTGCGGGAGAGAGGGGGAGGGAGGGAGAGCGAACGAGAGAGTGCGGGAGAGGGAGGGAAGGGAGGGAGAGCGAACGAGAGAGTGCGGGAGAGGGAGAGGAAGGGAGAGCGAACGAGAGAGTGCGGAAGAGGGAGAGGAAGGGAGAGCGAACGAGAGAGTGCGGGAGAGGGAGAGGGAGGGAGGGAGAGCGAACGAGAGAGTGAGAGGGGGAGGGAGAGGGAGGGAGGGAGAGCGAACGAGAGAGTGAGAGGGGGAGGGAGAGGGAGGGAGGGAGGGAGAGCGAACGAGAGAGTGCGGGAGAGGGAGGGAAGGGAGGGAGAGCGAACGAGAGAGTGCGGGAGAGGGAGAGGAAGGGAGAGCGAACGAGAGAGTGCGGGAGAGAGAGGGAAGGGAGGGAGAGCGAACGAGAGAGTGCGGGAGAGGGAGAGGGAGGGAGAGCGAACGAGAGAGTGCGGGAGAGGGAGGGAAGGGAGGGAGAGCGAACGAGAGAGTGCGGGAGAGAGGGGGAGGGAGGGAGAGCGAACGAGAGAGTGCGGGAGAGGGAGGGAAGGGAGGGAGAGCGAACGAAGCGAGTCCTCGACTTCTTCTGGTCGGGCAGAGGACACCGGGTCGCGGCTGGGGTCCTGGCCCTGCCACTGGACGAGGGCGGTCACGGGCTGGTGTGCGTGCGGAGTCAGCTGGCCACCTTCCGACTGCAGGCCGCACAAAAGTTCCTGCACACCACCACCCCTGCACCAGCCTGGAGCGTCACGGCCTCCTTCCTACTCAAACAGCTGGGGGGTCTGCAGTGCTCCAAACAACTATTCTATATGGACCTGCAGGGCCTCCCACTGGGACAGCTGCCACCTTTCTACAGGAGCGTCCTGCAGACGTGGAACACCCTCGCCGTCAGGAGGCTGAACCGACCGCGATCGGCCGAGGATCTGGTCTTCGAACCGATCCTCAGGAACCCGCAGACAAAGCTGCCGTCCACCACCGCCACCCCCGGCATGGAGAGGCGCCTCACCAACGCGCGGCTCACCAGGATGGGAGATCTGGTGGAGCCTGGAACACGGGGCCGGTGGCTCGGACCAGCAGACATGGCCACAAAGACAGGGCTGCAATCGCTCCGGGTGGCTGCCCGGATCCTGGCCGAAGCCAAGGAAGCCTTCTCAGCGGCAGCGGGGAGAACGCCCCCCATCGGCGTTGGGGACGACGAGGCCCCTCTCGGTCCCCCTCCACCGGAGCTCTCCATCGTGCCGCTGCAGCGCCAATGCCGACAAGCGAAGGCTGATCACAACCTGTGCCGGCTGGAAGACCTACCAGAGGTGGCCTTCGCAAATGTCAAGAGGAAGGTGCTCTACTCCTACATGGTCCGGTTTCACCAACAGGACACCCTGAGGAGCCACAAGGACCATGCCTGGAGGAAAGCCCTGCCCTGCATCTCTCCGGAGAGGCCTCGCTGGAGGCAACTCTACTCCAGCCCGACGTACAACCGCATCGGCGACCTCAGCTGGAGCATCGCCCACGGCACCGTCACCACCAACGCCTCCCTGGCGCGCTTCACCGACACGCCCCCGGAGTGCCGGTTCTGCGGTAAAGTGGAGACGGTGGCGCACCAATACGTGGAGTGCAAGAGCCTGGACTCGCTGTTCAAGGTCCTGAAAAACATCCTACTAAAGTTCAGCCTCCACTTCTCCCCGACGGTCCTCATCTTTGGATACCGAAAGGGCGACGGATCCCAACATCTTCAGGGGCTGGTCAACGTGCTCGTCGGCTACGCCAAGCTCGCCATTTACAGGGCGAGGAAGGTGGCCCTGGAGGGGAAACGTCCGGCCAGCAGCCTGGGCATCTTCCGCGCTCTGGTCGGAGCCAGGGTGTGGCTGGAGTTCCGCCATGCGCGGTTGACCCACGCCGTGCCGGCCTTCATGGAGCAGTGGGCGATGGAGGAGGCCGTGTGCTCCGTGGCAGATGACGGGGAGCTCTGCATGCTGTTATGAGCTACCCGTCGGAGGCCGTCGGACTGCGAGGGGGGCGGCATACATAACGAGAGAGTGAGTGAGAGAATGAGCGACAGAACGAGCGAGAGAGAGAGCGAGTGAGAGAGAGAGCGAGAGAGCGAGCGAGCGAGAGAGTGAGCGAAAGAGCGAGCGAGGGCTACATAAAGCCCAGTTTAAAAAAAAAAAACATTTTACGAAATGATGACCGAAACAAAGTGCCGAATACACCGAGCATCTTCTTGTTTCCACTGATCGTAAAAAAAAAGAGAGAGTGCGGGAGAGGGAGAGGAAGGGAGAGCGAACGAGAGAGTGCGGAAGAGGGAGAGGGAGGGAGAGCCAACGAGAGAGTGCGGGAGAGGGAGAGGGAGGGAGGGAGAGCGAACGAGAGAGTGAGAGGGGGAGGG
This sequence comes from Lampetra planeri, assembly GCF_965212315.1. NCBI lineage: Eukaryota > Metazoa > Chordata > Hyperoartia > Petromyzontiformes > Petromyzontidae > Lampetra > Lampetra planeri. Next base: position 8,077,055 of record NC_136159.1, read on the forward strand.
AGAGGGAGGGAGGGAGAGCGAACGAGAGAGTGAGAGGGGGAGGGAGAGGGAGGGAGGGAGAGCGAACGAGAGAGTGCGGGAGAGGGAGGGAAGGGAGGGAGAGCGAACGAGAGAGTGCGGGAGAGGGAGAGGGAGGGAGAGCGAACGAGAGAGTGCGGGAGAGGGAGGGAAGGGAGGGAGAGCGAACGAGAGAGTGCGGGAGAGAGGGGGAGGGAGGGAGAGCGAACGAGAGAGTGCGGGAGAGGGAGGGAAGGGAGGGAGAGCGAACGAGAGAGTGCGGGAGAGGGAGAGGAAGGGAGAGCGAACGAGAGAGTGCGGGAGAGAGAGGGAAGGGAGGGAGAGCGAACGAGAGAGTGCGGGAGAGGGAGGGAGAGCGAACGAGAGAGTGCGGGAGAGGGAGGGAAGGGAGGGAGAGCGAACGAGAGAGTGCGGGAGAGAGGGGGAGGGAGGGAGAGCGAACGAGAGAGTGCGGGAGAGGGAGGGAAGGGAGGGAGAGCGAACGAGAGAGTGCGGGAGAGGGAGAGGAAGGGAGAGCGAACGAGAGAGTGCGGAAGAGGGAGAGGGAGGGAGAGCCAACGAGAGAGTGCGGGAGAGGGAGGGAGAGCGAACGAGAGAGTGCGGGAGAGGGAGAGGGAGGGAGGGAGAGCGAACGAGAGAGTGAGAGGGGGAGGGAGAGGGAGGGAGGGAGAGCGAACGAGAGAGTGAGAGGGGGAGGGAGAGGGAGGGAGGGAGAGCGAACGAGAGAGTGCGGGAGAGGGAGGGAAGGGAGGGAGAGCGAACGAGAGAGTGCGGGAGAGGGAGAGGAAGGGAGAGCGAACGAGAGAGTGCGGGAGAGAGAGGGAAGGGAGGGAGAGCGAACGAGAGAGTGCGGGAGAGGGAGAGGGAGGGAGAGCGAACGAGAGAGTGCGGGAGAGGGAGGGAAGGGAGGGAGAGCGAACGAGAGAGTGCGGGAGAGAGGGGGAGGGAGGGAGAGCGAACGAGAGAGTGCGGGAGAGGGAGGGAAGGGAGGGAGAGCGAACGAGAGAGTGCGGGAGAGGGAGAGGAAGGGAGAGCGAACGAGAGAGTGCGGAAGAGGGAGAGGGAGGGAGAGCCAACGAGAGAGTGCGGGAGAGGGAAAGGGAGGGAGGGAGAGCGAACGAGAGAGTGAGAGGGGGAGGGAGAGGGAGGGAGGGAGAGCGAACGAGAGAGTGAGAGGGGGAGGGAGAGGGAGGGAGGGAGAGCGAACGAGAGAGTGAGAGGGGGAGGGAGAGGGAGGGAGGGAGAGCGAACGAGAGAGTGAGAGGGAAGGGAGGGAGGGGGAGGGAGGGAGAGCGAACGAGAGAGAGAGAGGGAGGAGGGAGGGAGAGCGAACGAGAGAGTGAGAGGGAAGGGAGGGAGGGGGAGGGAGGGAGAGCGAACGAGAGAGTGAGAGAGGGAGGAGGGAGAGTGCGAGTCCACGGATTGCGCCGCTCGCCATCTGCGCAGCGGCGCGTGGCCGTGGGCCCAGAGCCCCCCCCCCACCCCCCCGTGCGGAGTATTAGCCAGGCGACGGTGGCAGTGCTGCTGGTGGTGGTTGTGGTGGTGGTGGTGGTTGTGGTGGTGGTTGTGGTGGTAGTGGTGGTGGTTGTGGTGGTAGTGGTGGTGGTATTTGTGGTAGTTGTAGTGGTGGTGGTTGTGGTGGTGGTGGTGGCTGTGGTGGTTGTGGTGGTGGTTGTGGTGGTAGTGGTGGTGGTATTTGTGGTAGTTGTAGTGGTGGTGGTTGTGGTGGTGGTGGTTGTGGTTTTGGTGGCTGTAGTGCTGGTTACGGTGGTTGTGGTTGTGGTGGTGGTTGTGGTGGTGGCTGTGATAGTGGTGATGATGGTTGTGGTGGTGGTTGTGGTGGTGGTTGTGGTGGTTGTAGTGGTGGTGATTGTCGTAGTGGTTGTGGTGGCTGTAGTGGTGGTTACGGTGGTTGTGGTGGTTGTGGTGGTGGTGGCTATGGGGAGCGGTGGTGTAGCGGTTTGCGCTGCGCCTCAGAACCGGGCGACCAGAGTTCCATTTCCCGCCAACTGCCACCAACGCCGGTCCTGGGCCTCCCCTAGGTCGACTCAGCCTTAAATGAGTACCTGGTGCGGTGTGTCAACATCGCCACTGGGAAGACAAATGCGACCGGGCGTGGTGCCGGCCACCCCTCCCATTTCGTGTGCCGTTTGAGCGTTCAATGGTTGATCGCTAACAGCACTTGCCCCATCAGTCTGTCCAGGCTGTACCGGGGATCTCTGTCTTTGGTGGCTGCCTGCGGATCACGCCCGAAACGTTGCCAAACTCCCTTCTCCCGTGGGCGTCGATATAGAGCCTTGCCCTCGCTTGCCACGAGACTGCGGTCCTGCGGAGTGCCGACTAATCCCCATCTGTTCCATCTCCCTTGAGTGGTGGTCGAGGTTGTCACGACGTGGCTTGCCAGAAGAGGGCAGCGAAGCAAACGCGACTCCATCTGTTACACCCGAACGGGATCGAGTGTTGCCCCCTCGCACGCGCCGCCTTTATCCGGGTGCCTCCAGTGTTTCCTTCCCACGTGTAAACACGCTCATCAATTGGCCGAGAACTCTGCCGTATACTACCTCGCCTGGTAAACAGGAGGTCGTGGGTTCGATCCCGACCCTGACGCCTTCTATATATTTTGAGTTTGTGTGTCTCTCTCTCTCTCTCATCATCATCACGGTGGCTAGGAGATGTTAACTACCTCGCCTGGTATACAGGAGGCCGTGGGTTCAATCCCAACCCGACATCTGCTGTATATTTGGAGTTTGCGTGTCTCTCTCTCTCATCATCACGGTGGCTAGGAGATGTTAACTACCTCGCCTGGTATACAGGAGGTCGTGGGTTCAATCCCAATCCTGACGCCTGCTGCTGTATATTTGGAGTTTGTGTGTCTTGCTCTCTCTCTCCCCCCGTGGCCGCGTGGATTTTTCTCCAGGTCCTCCGCTTTTTCCCTCACATATTTACAATCAACATCACGAGTTTAGCAGAGTTATTTAGCTACTGCTATGAATGTCTACATGATGAGAAGCCGCCACTTCGGGGCAATGCCCCTTAGGGAAATGTCCCCCAGGGCAATGTCCCTTGGGGCAATGTCCCACAGGGCAATGTCCCCCAGGGCAATGCCCCCAGGGCAATGTCTCCCAGGGCAATGCCCCTTGGGGCAATGTCCCCCAGGGCAATGTCCCACAGGGCAATGTCCCCCAGGGCAATGCCCCCCAGGGCAATGTCCCACAGGGCAATGTCTCCCAGGGCAATGCCCCCCAGGGCAATGTCCCCCAGGGCAATGTCCCCCAGGGCAATGTCCCACAGGGCAATGTCTCCCATGGCAATGCCCCTTGGGGCAATGCCCCCCAGGGCAATGCCCCCCATGGCAATGCCTCCCAGGGAAATGTCCCCCGGGGCAATGCCCCTTGGGGCAATGTCCCCCAGGAAAATGCCCCTTGGGGCAATGTCCCCCAGGGCAATGTCCCCCAGGGCAATGTACCCCAGGGCAATGTCTCCCAGGGCAATGTCCCCCAGGGCAATGTCCCCCAGGGCAATGTCCCACAGGGCAATGTCTCCCATGGCAATGCCCCTTGGGGCAATGCCCCCCAGGGCAATGCCCCCCATGGCAATGCCTCCCAGGGAAATGTCCCCCGGGGCAATGCCCCTTGGGGCAATGTCCCCCAGGGCAATGTCTCCCAGGGAAATGTCCCCCAGGGCAATGTCTCCCAGGGCAATGTCCCCCAGGGCAATGCTCCACGGGGCAATGTCCCCCAGGGCAATGCCCCCCAAGCGATGGCCTCCAGGCGATGCCCCCCGTGGCAATGCCCGCCGTGGCAATGCCCCCCATGACAATGCCCCACGTGGCAATGCCCCCAATGGCAATGCCCCCCAAGACGATGGTCGCCAGCCGATGCCCTAGGGGCGTTGCCCCCCAAGAAATGCCTCCAGGGCGTCGCCCCCCCCCCCCGGCGATCCATGACAAACGCGAAGAGAAAGAAAAGAAAAACCAGAATTTAATTTTTCAATCATAGAAATATTTTGGTTACTAAATGTCATGCAAGGATACAATGCATGTGATTTCATAGCAAAAAATATGCAATTTTTTTAGATATATAAATGCAAGTGTAGGATATGTATATATTTATATACTTCTTTATATATATATTATTCATTAGTATTCATTGTTACAGTAGTATGATCAGCATTATTATTATCGTTATGAATATGTACACGTAATGTTAAGTGACAATTTTTTTTTCGGGACTTTGGGCTGTTCGTGACATGAAATCAACATTTGTGCTTTGAACTCAACATTTGAAAACTCCGTGGACGCCACAACATGCAAAGACGGACGGAGAGAAAGAAATAAAAAGACCGATGGACATTAAAAGCACCTGAGGTTTTACACGTTTTTAGCTTTTCCCACTCATCATCATCACCATCGCCATCATCATCATCATCGTCGTGAATCTTCTCCATCGGAACAACAACAACAGCAGCAGCAGGAGGAGGAGATGCACTCGACGTTAACCAACGCATTATTGGCGTCAAAGGCGAAAGATATCGTGAGGCCATCGAGGGCAATTTTCATTTTGTAAATGCTCCCCCCGCCCCCCATCACCTCTCCCTCTCTCTCCTAGAGATGTATTGCGTTCCCTCTGTCATTCGGGCTGCCGTGGGTGGGTGGGGTGGGTGGGGTGGGGTGGGTGGGGTGGAGTTGGTGCGGTGGGTGGGGTGGGTGTGGGGTGGGTGGGTGGGATAGTGTAGGTGGAGTGGGTGGGTCGGGTGGGTAGGTGGGGGTGGGTGGGGTGGGTGGGGTGGAGTGGGTGGGGTGGGTGGGGTGGGTGGGGGTGGGTGGGTGGGATAGTGTAGGTGGAGTGGGTGGGTGGGGTGGGTGGAAGTGGGTGGGGTGGGTGGGGTGGACTGGGTGGGTGGGGTGGAGTGGGTGGTGGTGGTGTGGTGGCGTGGTGGTGGTGGTGTGGTGGTGTGGTGGCATGATGGTCTGATGGCGTGGTGGTGGTGGTGGTGTGGTGGTGTGGTGGTGTGGTGGTGGTGTGGTGGTGGTGGTGTGGTGGTGTGTTGGTGTGGTGGTGGTGTGGTGGCGTGGTGGCGTGGTGGTGTGATGGTGTGGTGTAGCGAGGTGTGGTGGTGGGGTGGTGGTGGTGTGGTGTGGTGGTGTGGTGACGTGGTGACGTGGTGGTGGTGTGATGGTGTGGTGGTGGTGTGGTGGTGTAGTGGTGACGTGGTGGTGTGGTGGTGGTGGTGTGGTGGCGGAGTGGTGGTGTGGTGGTGTGGTGACGTGGTGGTGGTGTGGTGGTGGTGTGGTGGTGTGGTGTGATGGTGTGGTAACGTGGTGGTGGTGTGGTGGTGACGTGGTAGCGAGGTGGCGTGCAGTGTGCCACGTACAGGACGCGGGAGGGGAAACTCATCCCACGGCTTGTGACGATGTCCCCAGACGCGTGCCGGTCGACGCAGAGCGGACGTATGACGGATGAACGGATGGACAGACGGATGGATATCTGCCCATGGATCTTATCCACGGGCAGATGAAATTAATGGCCAGATGGATGGATAGACGGACGGATGGGAGAATGGATGGACGGAGGAGGGTGATCGAGGGAGGTTTTCACTGAAGCCGCTGAACGCCGCCGTGTCGTCACGACAGCTCTGACCACCGACACGATGAGACCCTCACCCCCTTGCTTCCCCTCTCCCCTCGCCCCCTGTGGTTCCCCCGTTTGTTGATACGAAAACAAAACAGGGACACGTTGAGATGACGTAGCCAATGGGTAAGAGTACTGGGGGAGGGAGGGGAAGTCGATCTATAATGTCAATTAAATGTCTGTTGATTGAATGCGAAGGAGGCGTTGCACGAAAAAAAAGAAAATCCCCCATCTGACGTGAAACATTAAAGAACGACACTTGTTGGGATCTCAATGGGAGTGAGTGGAGCTCGCGGTAGCTACAGATCTCTATGAGAGTGAGTGGAGCTCGCTGTAGCTACAGATCTCTATGAGAGTGGAGCTCGCTCTAGCTACAGATCTCTATGAGAGTGAGTGGAGCTCGCTGTAGCTACAGATCTCTATGAGAGTGAGTGGAGCTCGCTGTAGCTACAGATCTCTCTGAGAGTGAGTGGAGCTCGCTGTAGCTACAGATCTCTATGAGAGTGAGTGGGGCTCGCTGTAGCTACAGATCTCTATGAGAGTGAGTGGAGCTCGCTGTAGCTACAGATCTCTATGAGAGTGAGTGGAGCTCGCTGTAGCTACAGATCTCTATGAGAGTGAGTGGGGCTCGCTGTAGCTACAGATCTCTATGAGAGTGAGTGGGGCTCGCTGTAGCTACAGATCTCTATGAGAGTGAGTGGAGCTCGCTGTAGCTACAGATCTCTATGAGAGTGAGTGGAGCTCGCTGTAGCTACAGATCTCTATGAGAGTGAGTGGAGCTCGCTGTAGCTACAGATCTCTATGAGAGTGAGTGGGGCTCGCTGTAGCTACAGATCTCTATGGGAGTGAGTGGAGCTCGCTTTAGCTACAGATCTCTATGAGAGTGAGTGGAGCTCGCTGTAGCTACAGATCTCTATGAGAGTGAGTGGAGCGCGCTGTAGCTACAGATCTCTATGGGAGTGAGTGGAGCTCACTGTAGCTACAGATCTCTATGAGAGTGAGTGGGGCTCGCTGTAGCTACAGATCTCTATGAGAGTGAGTGGAGCTCGCTGTAGCTACAGATCTCTATGAGAGTGAGTGGAGCTCGCTGTAGCTACAGATCTCTATGAGAGTGAGTGGGGCTCGCTGTAGCTACAGATCTCTATGAGAGTGAGTGGGGCTCGCTGTAGCTACAGATCTCTATGAGAGTGAGTGGGGCTCGCTGTAGCTACAGATCTCTATGAGAGTGAGTGGAGCTCGCTGTAGCTACAGATCTCTATGAGAGTGAGTGGGGCTCGCTGTAGCTACAGATCTCTATGAGAGTGAGTGGAGCTCGCTGTAGCTACAGATCTCTATGAGAGTGGAGCTCGCTGTAGCTACAGATCTCTATGAGAGTGAGTGGGGCTCGCTGTAGCTACAGATCTCTATGAGAGTGAGTGGGGCTCGCTGTAGCTACAGATCTCTATGAGAGTGAGTGGGGCTCGCTGTAGCTACAGATCTCTATGAGAGTGAGTGGGGCTCGCTGTAGCTACAGATCTCTATGAGAGTGAGTGGGGCTCGCTGTAGCTACAGATCTCTATGGGAGTGAGTGGGGCTCGCTGTAGCTACAGATCTCTGTGAGAGTGAGTGGGGCTCGCTGTAGCTACAGATCTCTATGAGAGTGAGTGGAGCTAGCTGTAGCTACAGATCTCTATGAGAGTGAGTGGAGCTAGCTGTAGCTACAGAGCTCTATGAGAGTGAGTGGAGCTCGCTGTAGCTACAGATCTCTATGAGAGTGAGTGGAGCTCGCTGTAGCTACAGATCTCTATGAGAGTGAGTGGAGCTCGCTGTAGCTACAGATCTCTATGAGAGTGAGTGGAGCTCGCTGGAGCTACAGATCTCTATGAGAGTGAGTGGGGCTCACTGTAGCTACAGATCTCTATGAGAGTGAGTGGAGCTCGCTGTAGCTACAGATCTCTATGAGAGTGAGTGGAGCTCGCTGTAGCTACAGATCTCTATGAGAGTGAGTGGGGCTCGCTGTAGCTACATATCTCTATGAGAGTGAGTGGAGCTCGCTGGAGCTACAGATCTCTATGAGAGTGAGTGGGGCTCGCTGTAGCTACAGATCTCTATGAGAGTGAGTGGAGCTCGCTGTAGCTACAGATCTCTATGAGAGTGAGTGGAGCTCGCTGTAGCTACAGATCTCTATGAGAATGAGTGGAGCTCGCTGTGGCTACAGATCTCTATGAGAGTGAGTGGGGCTCGCTGTGGCTACAGATCTCTATGAGAGTGAGTGGAGCTCGCTGTAGCTACAGATCTCTATGAGAGTGAGTGGAGCTCGCTGTAGCTACAGATCTCTATGAGAGTGAGTGGGGCTCGCTGTAGCTACAGATCTCTATGAGAGTGAGTGGAGCTCGCTGTAGCTACAGATCTCTATGAGAGTGAGTGGGGCTCGCTGTAGCTACAGATCTCTATGAGAGTGAGTGGAGCTCGCTGTAGCTACAGATCTCTATGAGAGTGAGTGGGGCTCGCTGTAGCTACAGATCTCTATGAGAGTGAGTGGGGCTCGCTGTAGCTACAGATCTCTATGAGAGTGAGTGGGGCACGCTGTAGCTACAGATCTCTATGAGAGTGAGTGGGGCACGCTGTAGCTACAGATCTCTATGAGAGTGAGTGGAGCTCGCTGTAGCTACAGATCTCTATGAGAGTGAGTGGGGCTCGCTGTAGCTACAGATCTCTATGAGAGTGAGTGGGGCACGCTGTAGCTACAGATCTCTATGAGAGTGAGTGGAGCTCGCTGTAGCTACATATCTCTATGAGAGTGAGTGGAGCTCGCTGTAGCTACAGATCGCTATGGGAGTGAGTGGAGCTCGCTGTAGCTACAGATCTCTATGAGCGTGAGTGGAGCTCGCTGTAGCTACAGATCTCTATGAGAGTGAGTGGGGCTCGCTGTAGCTACAGATCTCTATGAGAGTGAGTGGAGCTCGCTGTAGCTACAGATCTCTATGAGAGTGAGTGGAGCTCGCTGGAGCTACAGATCTCTATGAGAGTGAGTGGAGCTCGCTGTAGCTACAGATCTCTATGAGAGTGAGTGGCGCTCGCTGGAGCTACAGATCTCTATGAGAGTGAGTGGAGCTCGCTGTAGCTACAGATCTCTATGAGAGTGAGTGGGGCTCGCTGTAGCTACAGATCTCTATGAGAGTGAGTGGGGCTCGCTGTAGCTACAGATCTCTATGAGAGTGAGTGGGGCACGCTGTAGCTACAGATCTCTATGAGAGTGAGTGGGGCACGCTGTAGCTACAGATCTCTATGAGAGTGAGTGGAGCTCGCTGTAGCTACAGATCTCTATGAGAGTGAGTGGGGCTCGCTGTAGCTACAGATCTCTATGAGAGTGAGTGGGGCACGCTGTAGCTACAGATCTCTATGAGAGTGAGTGGAGCTCGCTGTAGCTACAGATCTCTATGAGAGTGAGTGGAGCTCGCTGTAGCTACAGATCGCTATGGGAGTGAGTGGAGCTCGCTGTAGCTACAGATCTCTATGAGAGTGAGTGGAGCTCGCTGTAGCTACAGATCTCTATGAGAGTGAGTGGGGCTCGCTGTAGCTACAGATCTCTATGAGACCAGATGGTGATGGCGTTGACCTCGATGCCTGTGGGCGAGTGAAAGCCGCACGCTGCTGATCCGCACGGACAAACACTAAATTAAATCCGATGCTCACCTAATGGGAGACGCTCGTTTAAAAGATGGGGGACGGGTGATGCCCCCCATCGTGACAGCCAATTAAACATCTGCGGGGAGCGGGGGGGGCACGGAGTTAGGGGGCGGGGCGGGGTATTGGCGCATCACTCCGGGCCGCTCTCTCTCTCTCCGCTCGTGATGATTTATTTACACCTTCCCCTCTCCGGAGAGGACTTAATTACCGCGCATTCACTCACTCACCGACTTGACCCCCCTCCCCCGGTTCCACCCCCACCCCCTACCCCTCGTCTACTCCACAACTCGCGCAAGAAGGGGGGGGGGGGGCGTGCAAGGGGAGCCCCTCGATGGGCACGGGGAGATGGTACAGGCCACGGGCTGCCATTCATCCTCAGTGGTTGGGCTGTTCCACTTAAGTTGGCGGGGGGGGGACGCAAAGCAGACATTCCACGCCTTTGCAATAAAGAAACAAAACAATCATATCCTCGGCAGATGTCAAAGTGCAAAATTCGGAGCGTGACGTCGCCGCCGGATTGGGAAAGTGCTCGGAGAAGAAGGGGGAGGTGAGAGCTCGCAGCTATAAATAATGATAAACTAAGCCTCTCGTCTTTTGTTTTCATTTTACCCGGTAAAGAGGCCCCACTAGAGCTATTTTAAAGCTCTTTTTTTCAGAAGCGACCTGGCGATCACGAACGATCGTATCAACGAAGTGAGCTCATCGTGATCACGTGGAAAGTTACGGCAGTCAAATCCTCGAAAGGCGTGACGTCGACACGAAATGTGGAGGGGCGAAAACATCGGAGGAGAAAAATCCACGCGACCACGGCGAGAGAGAGAGAGAGAGAACACGCCAACACCAAATATACAGCAGGCGTCAGGGTCGGGATCGAACCCACGACCTCCTGTATACCCGGCGAGGTAGTCAACATCTCCTAGCCACCGTGATGATGATGAGAAAGGGAGAGAGAACACGCCAACACCAAATATACAGCAGGCGTCAGGGTCGGGAGACAACCCACGACCTCCTGTACACCAGGCGAGGTAGTTAACATCTCCTAGCCACCGCGGCGCCCTCACCGCGAGATGATTCAGACGAGAGAGGTGCATAGTGGGGTGAGTGAGAGAGAGGGGGAGGGGGGGTCAGTGGGCTTGGGCAGGAGACGCCGTGTGGGTCACGGCTGCAAGGGAGGCGACGGCTGAAGGAGGAGGTCGTCGCACGGGGGAGCGGGCAGGCAGACAGCCGAGTGGAACGTGGCCGCCACGGTGGGATGGGAGGGGGGGGGCAACGATTATTTAATTTCGACTTAAAACTTTCGTGACTGCAGGAATCCACATTCTTTGGTTCTTTCGGTAAAGTCACGTAGATAGAGAAATAACAGTAAATAAAATAAAAACGACGTTTCGAGCACGACACAAGCGATCGCCATCCTCCCGATGACGATCCTCCCGATGACGATCGCTTGTGTTGTGATCGAAACGTCATAGTCTTTATTTTGTTTATTTTTCTATCTACGTGACTTTACCGAAAGAACTAGATTATATGATTATCTAACTATCATTACTATTACGTCCACGTAGTGGTGGTGGTGCTGGATGGATCGTTGACATCGCGGGACGCTTGGGGAGGCGTTCATCTAGCAGCGCACAGATAATGGCGATGCATGTGCGAGTACAAATACGATTCGCCCGTCTCGTAACGCGACGTGAAGACGCGAGGATTAGAATGGTAAAACTTGCGAGCGAGTTCCTGAAACGCCGGTCTCTCTCCCTCTCTCTCTGAAGCCGATGGCGAGTTCCAACAAAGGCTGACGACGACGACAACAACAAAGACAACAACAACAACAACCCCGGAGAATTACCGCGCCCCCCCCCCCCCCTGGGTTTCCAAGAGAAACACCCCCACCCACAATGTCAAATCACCTCTCCGTCTTGCAGAGACGGTGGGTGACCCCCTCCCCCCCCCCCCCCCTTAGGCTGTGTTCTGGGCTGTCCAACAAAAAAATAGGGAAGCGTGAAACATTCACGAGTTTTTTCCGACGACGACAACAACGAATACAAATAAAAGTCTACGTTTAAAGTCAAAGGTCAAAGACGCGGACGGGTTTTCTCAGGGGGTCACAGACGAACGAGGCGCCGCCGCCGCTGAAATTCCTGGGTTCGAATCCGGTTTAAATCCGGCAAAACCACAGCGACTAAACCGGGTTCTCGAGTTCCAGCGAGTTGGTTCTCTCAGCCGATGAATTACACAGAGGATCCACAGACTCACTTCGAGAGCCATTGATTGACAGTATTACTGGAGAATTACATACCCTCATAGGCTTACACAGAGACCCAGAGACTGGCACAGAGACCCAAAGACTCACACAGAGACCCATAGACTCACACAGAGACCCATACACTCACACAGAGACCCAGAGACTGGCAAAGTGACCCATAAACTCGCAGAGCGATCCATAAACCCACGATAACCGAGGAGCGATTGGTGAGTTGATTGTCTGCGCCTGGTCACCAAATATCATAGAGACCCCCATAGACTGACAGAGAGACTCGTCGACTTGCACATAAACACACAGACTCACGCGGAGATCATAGACTCGCACAGAGACCCATAAACTCACACAGAGACCCATGCACTCACATAGAGACCCATACATTCACATAGAGAACCATAGACTCGCACAGAGACCCATAGCCTCACACAGAGACCCATACACTAACATAGAGACCCATAGACTCACACAGAGACCCATACACTAACATAGAGACCGATAGACTCACACAGAGACCCATAGACTCACACAGAGACCCATACACTAACATAGAGACCCATAGACTCACACAGAGACCCATACACTCACATAGAAACCCATAGACTCACACAGAGACCCATACACTCACATGGAGATCCATAGACTCACACAGAGACCCATACACTAACATAGAGACCGATAGACTCACACAGAGACCCATAGACTCACACAGAGACCCATAGACTCACACAGAGACCCATAACCTCACACAGAGACCCATACACTAACATAGAGACCCATAGACTCACACAGAGACCCATAGACTCGCACAGAGACCCATAGACTCGAACAGAGACCCATAGACTCGCACAGAGACCCATACACTAACATAGAGACCGATACTCACACAGAGACCCATAGACTCACACAGAGACCCATACACTCACACAGAGACCCATAACCTCACACAGAGACCCATACACTAACATAGAGACCCATAGACTCACACAGAGACCCATAGACTCGCACAGAGACCCATAGACTCGAACAGAGACCCATAGACTCGCACAGAGACCCATAGACTCACATAGAGACCCATAGACTCACATAGAGACCCATAGACTCGCATAGGCTGAGTTGTGATTAGACCGGGTTCTCAAGTGTCGTGAGTTCATGCTCTGCACCAACAAACCACCACATTCAATTTTGGCTTTTTCACTGAATTTCACCAAAAAGTCCAGCTCCGACAATTCAAAGTGTTGGTGTTTTGCCTGCCAAGCGACAGGCATCAACCACGTGGCAGGATTGCGTGGGAAGAGTGCAGCGACGGCCTGGGGTGCGGATCGAGGAGGGGAACAAATTGATCGACGGGGTGATCAGAAACTGTTCTGCGGTATCCACCCTCCGCCGCGGGGTGCAACGCGCGCCGGGTGATGCGGCCGCTTGCTGGCGAGGGCCCCGCACGGATCGCTCATCTGTCGACGCGACACCCGCCGGTCGCGAGCGCGTTTGGAATGAGATTTGTAAAAAAAAAAAATCATGATGCAGCGCGTCATTATGGCACCCGAGTGACATCACCCACTGTGACGTGACATCACCCCGTGACGTCAAATTGCTCACTATGACGTGGCATCGCCCGCCGTAACGTCGCATCCCTCGCTGTGACGTCACATCCATCGCTGTGACGTCACATCCATCGCTGTGACATCATACCGCCCGCCGTGACGTCACTCCCTTCACAGTCAGAGGGGGGGGGCTGTGTTGAAAAAGAGCTTCATAGCTCATCGGATTCGTCCACTGTAAATACAAATTAGCGGCGTCATTACTAGTAGTGTTTCTTTTAACATTGGGACTGCGGCGATGCCGACAAACGCCAAATGGCCGACTCCAAAACGATGTTAAGCGGGAGACTTTAAACGTCGACGTTGCCGCGGATACGAAAACGACGCCGTCGCTGCTGCTGCTGCTTGCTGCCGTTACCGCCTGCCGCTTGCTGCCGCCACTGGCTGCCACGCGGTCACAGCGAGGGGCCCGCGAGGCCCCAAGCTGACGAGCACCCACCCTGCGGAGCCCCGCCAAACCCCTTTCCCGTTGCGATGACGTCTGCAGGCCGCGGGGTGGGTTCCCCGCTCGCCGCCGAATCTCGGAATGCGCGAGCGGCTCGGCGTTTATCTTATTTGGAGACGCATGGCGCCGCTGGTTTTTGTTTTGTTTAAAAGACATTGCACTGTGTGCTCACGGCAGAGAACTGTAGGGACACGACCGCCGCACACAGCCCTCCCCGCGTGGCCTTTTACTTCCGCCCCCGTTCCGATGACTTACACGCACGTGCGCCATCGTGAACGGGGGAGGAGGGTTCACCGGGGCGGCCTGCCGGATCCCAACCACGAACCGGCGCCCTCCGTCAGCGTTCAAGCGAGGCGAGACGCCAACGAGAGGGCGACTCTCGATGGCCCAGCGGAGGAGGAGGAGGCCTGCGCTTCGCGGGTTGCGAGCGAACCCACCGAAGCCTTCATCAGACGGAGTTGCGACGTCGCTGCGGAGCTGTAATGCTTGCGCCTAAACCATGATTTAGTTTCTTTTTCACGAAGCTGCAAAAAAAAACGCCGTCGGACGGACCCGAGACACGGCACGCAGCGGGAGCTGTGTGAAGATGCCTCGACTCGCCGCTCGATTCGCCTGCGAGCGACGCGTGCCATTTGAATGCTCCGCGGGCGAAACGTTAAACGTTGGTAGTGGGGCGGGTGTGAGGCCCAACTCGTCCTGTAGGCCCGTGGTCACTGCCACTCACTCACACACACACTCACTCGCGCACCCTGTCACACTCACTCATACACTCACACCCTCTCACACAAAGACAAACATCTCCCGTGTAGCCGTAACAGACCGTCGAAGCAAGTGTTGTTAGCGAGCACCTATGAAGGTCGGCCGGCATGGCACACGAGGGGGTGGGTGGCCATCACGACGCCAGGCCGCCTTTGTCTCACCATTGGCGATGTTTACACACCGCACCGGGTACTCATGTTTAGTTTGTTGTCCTTCCCCCGCAACTCTGTCTAGCACGGTTGGCTACATACGGTGCGTGCAAGAAGTTCAACAAACGTACATTCACCTCGGGGAGCCCCAGGACCGGTTCAGATAATCGTCACTGGTGTCGGTGGCCGTGAGCGGGAATCGAACCCGGGTCGGCGGGTTGGTCGCGCAGCGCGCTAACCGTCGCGCCACCGCTCCCCGCAATTACTCACCTTGACGCACAACACAATCGCTCTCTCTCTCACTTAGACACTTGCACACACCACACGCTCACTCGCCACGATACTCACTCATCAATCACACACCAAGCGCACTCACCCACTCGCCACTGACCCACTCATCGCCACTCCCGCTCTCGTGTAGGAATTGGATTGCCGCTCGTGTGTCGTGAGCGGTGCCCATCAGGCGCATCGTCGTGCTCCAGCCCACCTCCACTGTACATGGCGGTGAGATGCGGGTGAGATGATGCCAGTGAGATGATGCGGGTGAGAAATATGGGTAAGATGCCTGTAAGATGATGCAGGTGAGATGATGAGAGTGAGATGATGAGAGTGAGATGATGATATTGAGATGCGGGTGAGAAATATGGGTCAGTTGATGCGGTTGAGATGTGGGTGAGATGCCTGTGAGATGATGCAGGTGAGATGATGCAGGTGAGATGATGATGGTGAGATGTGGGTTAGATGGTGCAGGTAACATGATGCAGGGGAGATGATGAGAGTGAGATGATGCAGGGGAGATGATGAGAGTGAGATGTGGGTTAGATGGTGCAGGTAACATGATGCAGGTGAGATGATGCAGGTAACATGATGCAGGGGGGATGATGCAGGTGAGATGATGAGAGTGAGATGATGCCAGTGAGATGTGGGTTAGATGGTGCAGGTAACATGATGCAGGGGAGATGATGAGAGTGAGATGATGCAGGGGAGATGATGAGAGTGAGATGATGCAGGGGAGATGATGAGAGTGAGATGTGGGTTAGATGGTGCAGGTAACATGATGCAGGTGAGATGATGCAGGTAACATGATGCAGGGGGGATGATGCAGGTGAGATGATGAGAGTGAGATGATGCCAGTGAGATGTGGGTTAGATGGTGCAGGTAACATGATGTAGGTGAGATGATGAGAGTGAGATGTGGGTTAGATGGTGCCGGTAACATGATGCAGGAAACATGATGCAGGGGGGATGATGCGGGTGAGATGATGAGAGTGAGATGTGGGTTAGATGGTGCCGGTAACATGATGCAGGGGGGATGATGCAGGGGGGATGAGTTGGGTGAGATGATGAGAGTGAGATGATGCAGGGGGGATGATGCAGGGGGGATGAGTTGGGTGAGATGATGAGAGTGAGATGATGCAGGGGGGATGATGCAGGGGGGATGAGTTGGGTGAGATGATGAGAGTGAGATGATGAGAGTGAGATGATGCAGGGGGGATGATGCAGGGGGGATGAGTTGGGTGAGATGATGAGAGTGAGATGATGCAGGGGGGATGAGTTGGGTGAGATGATGAGAGTGAGATGATGCAGGGGGGATGATGCAGGGGGGATGATGCAGGGGGGATGAGATGGGTGAGAAGGCAATGTTGCCTCCGGGCTAACGTAGCGAACGAGCGTCGAGCGAGAGGCGGCACGAGACGAGGAATCCTCACGGAGTTTGGTGAAGAGGTCACTCACGAAGGGGGGGAGGTGGTGAGGGAGGTCAAGGAAATCGTGAATCTGAATGGAGTCGGGAGAGACTCGGAAAGCCGTGGGCTGGTTGGTGACTCGCGTCCCATTCGGAGCGCCCACTTTGTTCCCTTTCAACTTCGCATCAGTTTGGAGTGGGGGGGCGGGGAAAGGGGGGGGTGGAGGAGGATGGGGAGGGGGGTAACCACGCGACCGTATCCTGTGACCTCTGCGTGAAATTTGTATAAAACCAAAATAATTTTTGGTTTAACCACCGGTGACGAGATCTGGGGAGTGGCCTTCAAATCGGAGCGGCGATACGAACGGTGAGCGATCATCTCACATTGCCTCTGGAGGGATCTGTGGGGGGATTCAAGGGGGGGGGGGGAGGGGTGATCCCCCCTCCCCATACACTCCCATCCTTGAGACCCCGACTACTGGGATGCGGTTGGTATGCTACCGGAGAAGATACACTGAGTGTTTTAAACATTGACGCGGGGCCTTGTTTAAAAGGCTTGGATATATCACGACTGCCCCGCCCCCCTCCACCCCCCCCCCTCACACCCCCACTTTGGAAGTTCCCAGATCCGCCTCTGAGGGATGAACCGCGCGACATGCATAGTAACGGGTGAACACAAATTCACCATTCCCCCCCCCCGTACCCCCCCCACTCTCTCTTCCGGCCATTGTTGGTGAGGGACAGCGGCCTCTCGCGGTTTGCGGGGGGGGGGGGGGGGTCACTCGAGCCCCCGCTGCGTGCGACGACGTCGAATCTCCGACGTCGCGAGCGCAGACGGCCACGAGCAGGATCGGCGGGCCCCGCCGCCTCGCAACGACGCGACCCGCGACCCCCACGCGACCCCCACGCGACCCCCACGCGACCCCCACGCGACCCCCGCGGGCCTCCTCCCACGAAGCCGAGTCCAGTGCAAGCGATTTCGCGCAGAATCCCAGAATGTCCCGTTACATCCATCCGTGCGGCGCCACCGCGGCGTCGCCCCCCGCCCTCCCGGCCCCCCCCCCCCCACCCCTCTCCGGAGAGACGGGAGGGTCACGCGCTGTCCGACGAGGTGTGCGGCGCCATGGACGAGGAGGAGGACGACGAGTGGGCCCTCCTGCGCGGAGACATCCCCACCGCCGGGTCGTCCAGCCCCGCCTGCCGGTGCCACGCAAAATGTCCGGCGTAGGCCACGGCCGCCGCCGGTGCCGGCGCCGCTGCCGGCTGCTGCTGCTGCTGCTGCTGTGGGTGATGGAGGAGATGGTGGTGGTGGAGCTGTTGGTGGTTGGGCTGCTGCTGCTGCTGCTGCTGGTGGTGCTGGCGGAAGCGCGAGAGCTGCGCTTCGAGGGCCTCGCGCTGCCGCTGGCCCACGGCCTGCCCCACGAGGTCGGGCAGCTCGCGCAGGCTGCCCGCCAGCGCGTCCAGCTTGCTCTCGAGCTCCGCGAGCCGCCGCTCCGTGTCCTCGCCCCGCTCGTGCATGTCCACCACCATGTCGTACATGATGCTTTGGTACTGGGGGGGGGGGGGGCGTGGAGTGCGGGAGGGGGGGGCAGAGGGTCAAGAGGGTCAAGAGGAGTTGTTGTTGTTGTTGTTGTTCTCGGTCGAGTCACCCTCATCAGTGGCGTAGCTCTTTAACAGGCGACTGGCGACTCGCACCGCACCGCATCCCAACGCATTAGAAACAGGGCACCCCAAAGTGGCACAAGGCGACTGAGCACGTGGCCTGCGAGCGGGTGTTAGAAGGGGAGTGATGCTGGCTACGTGGTCGGGCGTCAGGGCACTCCCAGTGGCACCTGACCCTGCGTGGCACAAGGCGACTCGTCAGTAGGCGGCCATTTGTGTGTGTGTGTGTGCGGTGTTAATTTGGACCGCGACGCCAGAACGCGATGGCCGACTGGATTTGAACGACGTCCGGGGAGGGGGGGGGGGGGGGGACCGTTCGACGCCCGCTGTGAAACAGGCCTGGCGCGTGGCATTCGCACGCTTTAACACAGCCGCAGCATTAGCCAGGGCGGCCTGCCGGAGTTGAACCGCGAACCTCTGTGGTGGTCGGTGGTGGTCGGTTGTGGGCGGCGGCGGTGATGGCGGCTGTGGCAGGTGGCGGTGGTGGCGTGGTATTTGCACGGCTAACACTGCGTGCGTGCGCGTGCCCGCGATAGTAACCGCGGCGTGGCAATCCTGGGCCACGTCACCATTAATCCACCCAACAGCCGCCCGGTTCACCGTGGCCTGAGCACACGACTGAGCCACGTGGCTCTTTGGTCAGAAGCTCAACAACGTGGCTTATCGTCGCGTGGAAATGTAGAGCAGAGAAATACTCATCAACGCGCTGACGTCGATTCTAAACGTGGAGGGAAAAAGCGGACGACCCGGAGAAAAATCCACTCGGCCACGAGGAGAGAGAGACACGCAAACTCCAAATACACAGCAGCAGGCGTCAGGGTTGGGATGGAACCCGCAACCTCCTGTATACCAGGCGAGGTAGTTAACATCTCCTAGCCACCGTGATGATGATGAGAGAGAGAGACACGCAAACTCCAAATACGCAGCAGCAGGCGTCAGGGTCTGGATGGAACCCGCGACCTCCCGCACACCGGGCGAGGAAGTCAACATCTCGCCATCGCGAGGGCGGCGGTGGCGAGGGCTCGGTGTCGCATCGCGCCGCTGCTCGTGCATTATTCACGGCGGCGGCGTCGCTCACAACGCGACACGTCACCGGGACGGGCCCGGAGCTCATCACGCACCGGGACGCGGCGGCCCAACGGAGGAAGAGAGGAGGGGGGGGGTGGGGGGTAGGGGGGTGGGGGTGGGGGGTGGGGGGTGGGGGGTGGGGTTGGGTGGTGGGGGATGGAGGGTGTGGGGGGGTGGGGGTGGGGGGGGTGGAGGGTGGGGGGGGTGGAGGGTGGGGGGGGTGGGGGTGGGGGTGGAGGGTGGGAGGGTGGGGGGGTGGCGACGGTGGGTGGTGGGTGGGGGGGGTGGGTGGGGTGGGGGTGGGTGGGTGGTGGGTGGGGTGGGGGTGGGTGGGTGGGTGGTGGGGGGGTTGAGGGTGGAGGGGGGGTGGAAGTTGTGGGTGGATGGTAGGGGGCGAGGGAGGGAGGGAGGGGGCTGGGCATTCGTTGCCAAAACAATCTAGCGGAGTGCAGTGGAGGGGAGCGTCATCACCTGCCACTAGAGGCACTCCGCGATATTCCTCGTGGGGGCATCGACAATAAAGACTCTGTAGGATAAAATGAAATATATAATAACAGTTTTGTGGGTGGTGGTCGGTGTGTGGGTATGAGGGTGGTGGAGCGGTTAGTGCCGCGCTGCGCTACGAACCCGGCGACCCCGAGTTCGATTCCCGCTCACGGCCAACACCGGTGACGATTATCTGATCCGGTGCTGGGCCTCCCCTAGGTCGACTCAGCCCCAAATGAGTACCTGGCGCGGTGTGCAGTAAACATCGTCACTGGGGAGACAAAAGCGGCCGGGCGTGGTGCTGGCCACCTACCAAACCTCGTGTGCCGTTCCGGCCTTCATAGGTGCTCGCTAACAGCACTTGCCCCACCAGTCTGTTAAGGCTACACGGGGGATCTTTGCCTTTGGTGTTATCGGTGCTCGCTAACAGCACTTGCCCCACCAGTGTGTAGGGGGGGTACTCTGTGTGGCCAGGGTTCGTTTAAAAACAACAGCAACAAAATCTCCACGATCTGATGAGAATGGCCCGATGAGGTCACCGCGTTGGGGTCGCGGCGAAACCTCCGGCGTCGGATTCCATCGCGGTTAATGGCACGGCGCAAAACACCGAGTCCGCACACACACACACGCATGCACACACACACGCACACACACACGCACACACACACGCACACACACACGCACACACACACGCACACACGCATGCACACACACACACGCATGCACACACACACGCACACACACACGCACACACACACGCACACACACACGCACACACACACACACGCACACACGCATGCACACACACACACACGCACACACGCATGCACACACACACGCACGCACACACACACGCACACACACACGCACACACACACACACGCACACACGCATGCACACACACACGCACGCACACACACACACACGCACACACGCATACACGCACACGCATGCACACACACACGCACGCACGCACACACACACGCACGCACACACGCATGCACACACACACGCACACACACACGCACACACGCACACGCACGCACACACACACACACACGCACACACGCACACGCACACACACACGCACACACGCACACACACATACACACGCATGCACACACACACACGCACACACACGCACACACACGCACACACACGCATGCACACACACACGCACACATTCACACACACGCACGCATACGCACAGACGCACGCACACACACGGATGCACACGCACACACACACACGCATGCACACACACACGCACGCATACGCACGCACACACACACGCACGCACACACACACGCACGCATGCACACACACACGCACGCACACACACACGCACACGCACGCATGCACACACGCACACACACGCACGCATACGCACGCACACACGCACGCACGCACACACGCACACACACGCATGCATGCACACACACACGCATGCACACGCACACATTCACACACGCACATACGCACGCAGACACGCACACATACATACGCACGGGCACACACTCGAATGCACACACGCACAAACACACATGCCCACACACGCACGCACACATACATACACACATTCGCACACACACACACGCACGCACACACACACAGATAGAAACACACGCACACGCGCACTCCTGCTCCCGTGTACTCTCACCCCGACTAACTCATCAGTCGCCCCCACCACGACGACTCGCCGACTCGTCCCGGAGCGGCGCTGATTCATTTGGCGACGGCGTTGGAGCGCGTCGCCCTCAGGCCTCGCCTGCCCCCAACTGCCCCTAGCTGCCCCCCACCCCACCCCAGCTGCCCCCACCCCACCCCACCTGCCCCCACCTGCCCCCAACCGCCCCCACCTGCCCCCAACTGCCCCCACCCCACCTGCCCCCAACTGCCCCCACCCCACCTGCCCCCACCTGCCCCCACCTGCCCACACCCCAGCTGCCCCCACCCCACCCCAGCTGCCCCCACCCCAGCTGCCGACACCTGCCCCAACTCCACCACACCGCACCCCACCTGCCCCCACCTGCGGCCACCCCACCCCACCTGCCCCCACCTGCGGCCACCTCACCTGTCCACAACCCTCCCCACCTGCCCCCAACCGCCCCCACCTGTCCCCACCTGCCCCCAACCGCCCCCACCTGCCCCCACCCCAACTAACCTCACCCAACCTGCCCCCACCTCACCCCCACCTGCCCCCACCTGCCCCCACCCCACCCCACCTGCCCCCACCTGCCCCCAACCGCCCCCACCTGCCCCCACCTGCCCCCACCTGCCCCCACCCCACCCAACCTGCCCCCACCTGCCCCCACCTGCCCCCAACCGCCCCCACCTGCCCCCACCTGCCCCCACCCCACCCAACCTGCCCCCACCCCACCCCACCTGCCCCCACCTGCCCCCAACCGCCCCCACCTGCCCCCACCCCAACTAACCTCACCCAACCTGCCCCCACCTCACCCCCACCTGCCCCCACCTGCCCCCACCCCACCCCACCTGCCCCCACCTGCCCCCACCCCACCCAACCTGCCCCCACCCCACCCCACCTGCCCCCACCTGCCCCCAACCGCCCCCACCTGCCCCCACCCAACCTGCCCCCACCTGCCCCCACCTGCCCATGCCCCCACCTGCCCCCACCCCAACTGCCCCAGCTGCCCCCACCATTGAGACGAGAAGATTATCTTTAATGGGAGATTCGGACCGAACCCACAACTCACGCACTCACCACCAACACACTCACCACTCACGCACTCACCACCACCACGCTCACCACTCACACCCACCACTCACGCACTCACCACCACCACGCTCACCACTCACACCCACCACTCACGCACTCACCACCACCACGCTCACCACTCACACCCACTACTCACGCACTCACCACCAACACACTCACCACTCAAGCACTCACCACCACCACGCTCACCAATCACACCCACCACTCACGCACTCACCACCACCACCACGCTCACCACTCACACCAACCACTCACGCACTCACCACCAACACACTCACCACTAACACCCACCACTCCCGCACTCACCACCACCACGCTCACCACTCACACCCACCACTCACGCACTCACCACCAACACACTCACCACTCACACCCACCACTCACACTCACGCACTCACCACCAACACACTCACCACTCACACCCACCACTCACGCACTCACCACCAACACACTCACCACTCACACTCACCACTCACGCCATCACCACCAACACACTCACCACTCACACCCACCACTCACGCACTCACCACCAACACACTCACCACTCACACTGACCACTCACGCACTCACCACCAACACACTCACCACTCACACTGACCACTCACTCACTCACCACCAACACACTCACCACTCACACTCACCACTCACGCACTCACCAATTACTCACTCACCACTCACACTGACCACTCACGCACTCACCACCAACACACTCACCACTCACACCCACCACTCACGCACTCACCACCAACACACTCACGACTCACACCCACCACTCACGCACTCACCACCAACACACTCACCACTCACACTCACCACTCACGCCATCACCACCAACACACTCACCACTCACACCCACCACTCACGCACTCACCACCAACACACTCACCACTCACACTGACCACTCACGCACTCACCACCAACACACTCACCACTCACACTGACCACTCACTCACTCACCACCAACACACTCACCACTCACACTCACCACTCACGCACTCACCAATTACTCACTCACCACTCACACTGACCACTCACGCACTCACCACCAACACACTCACCACTCACACCCACCACTCACGCACTCACCACCAACACACTCACCACTCACACCCACCACTCACGCACTCACCACCACCACGCTCACCACTCACACCCACCACTCACGCACTCACCACCAACACACCCACCACTCACACTCACGCACTCACCACCAACACACTCACCACTCACACCCACCACTCACGCACTCACCACCACCACGCTCACCACTCACACCCACCACTCACGCACTCACCACCAACACACTCACCACTCACACCCACCACTCACGCCATCACCACCAACACACTCACCACCAACACACTCACCACTCACACCCACCACTCACGCACTCACCACCAACACACTCACCACTCACACCCACCACTCACGCACTCACCACCACCACGCTCACCACTCACACCCACCACTCACGCACTCACCACCACCACGCTCACCACTCACACCCACCACTCACGCACTCACCACCAACACACTCACCACTCACACTCACCACTCACGCACTCACCACCAACACCCTCACCACTCACACTCACCACCCACCACTCACGCCATCACCACCAACACACTCACCAACACGCTCACCACTCACACCCAACACTCACGCACTCACCACCACCACACTCACCACTCACACCCACCACTCACGCACTCACCACCACCACACTCACCACTCACACCCACCACTCACGCACTCACCACCACCACACTCACCACTCACACCCACCACTCACGCACTCACCACCACCACACTCACCACTCACACCCACCACTCACGCACTCACCACCACCACACTCACCAATCACACCCACCACTCACTCACCACCAACACGCTCACCACTCACACCCACCACTCACGCACTCACCACCAACACACTCACCACTCACCACCACCACGCTCACCAATCACACCCACCACTCACCACCACCAACACTCACCACTAACACCCACCACTCACTCACCACCAACACGCTCACCACTCACACCCACCACTCACGCACTCACCACCAACACTCACCACTAACACCCACCACTCACACTCCCACCACCACGCTCACCACTCACACTCACCACTCACGCACTCACCACTAACACTCACCACTCACACCCACCACTCACGCACTCACCACCACGCTCACTAATCACACCCACCACTCACTCACCACCAACACACTCACCACTCACACTCACCACTCACGCACTCACCAATTACTCACTCACCACTCACACCCACCACTCACGTACTCACCACCAACACACTCACCACTCACACCCACCACTCACGCACTCACCAATAACTCACTCACCACCCGGGAAACGACCACTCACTCTCTCACCGCACGCACGCACACAGGACACACTCACACGCTCACCACACTGACTCATTCGCCCACTACACTCACTCACTCACCACACTGACCACACTCACACGTCCACCACACACACGCTCACCACACTCACCACACTCACTCACCACACTCACACGCTCACCACACTCACTCATTCGCTCACCACACACACGCTCACCACACTCACCACACTCACTCATTCGCTCACCACACACACGCTCACCACACTCACCACACTCACACGACTACCACACACACGCTCACCCACCTTCGCCATGTCCACCAGCGTGTTCGCCTGATCCGTCAACTTCCGCTGCTCCATCTTCACGCTCCGCAGCCTGCCAGTCACAGCGCACGGCACACACGCGGCTCAGCCAACCACGGCAACACCGCCACCGCCACCGCCACCACCACCGCCACCAAACCCGCCATCACCATCACTGCCACCAAATTCGCCACCACCACCACCACTGCCACCAAAACCCGCCATCACCACCACCACCACCGCCACCGCCACCAAACCCACCACCACCGCCACCAAACTCGCCATCACCGCCATCAAACCCGCCATCACCACCACCACCACCACCAAACCCACCATCACCACCACCACCGCCACCAAACCGGCCATCACCACCACCACCACCAAACCCACCATCACCACCACCACCACCGCCACCAAACCCGCCATCACCACTGCCACCAAACCCACCACCACCACCGCCACCAAACCCGCCATCACCACCACTGCCACCACCACCAAACCTGCCATCACCACTGCCACCAAACCCACCATCAGCACCACCACCAAACCCACCATCACCACCACCACCAAGCCCACCATCACCGCCACCACCACCAAACCCACCATCACCACCACCACCACCGCCACCAAAACCACCATCACCACCACCGCCACCAAACCCACCACCACCACCCCCACCACCACCAAACCCACCATCACCACCACCACCACCAAACCCACCATCACCACCACCACCACCACCACCACCACCAAACCCACCATCACCACCACCGCCACCAAAACCACCATCACCACCACCGCCACCAAACCCACCATCACCACCCCCACCACCACCACCAAACCCACCATCACCACCACCACCACCAAACCCACCATCACCACCACCACCACTGCCACCAAACCCACCATCACCACCACCACCACTGCCACCAAATCCGCCATCACCACCAACGCCACCAAACCCACCATCACCACCGCCACCAAACCCACCATCACCACCACCACCAAACCCACCATCACCACCACCGCCACCACCACCAAACCCACCATCATCACCACTGCCACCAAACCCTCCATCACCGCCGCCACCGCCACCAAATCCGCCATCACCACCACTGCCACCACCAAACCCACCATCACCACCACTGCCACCAAACCCACCATCACCACCAAACCCACCACCAAACCCACCATCACCACCACCACCACCAAACCCACCACCACCACCACCAAACCCACCACCACCACCACCAAACCCGCCATCACCACCACCAAACCCGCCATCACCACCACCACCAAACCCGCCATCACCACCAAACCCGCCATCACCACCACCACCACCAAGCCCGCCATCACCACCACCACCACCACCAAACCCGCCATCACCACCACCACCACCACCAAACCCGCCATCACCACCGCCACCAGCACACGGGTATGCACGCTGCTCACCCAACCATGCCAACATCGTCACCACCATGACTACCACCACCAGCGCCACCATCACCATTACCACCACTGCTGCTACAATCACCACTATCACCACTAACATCTCCACCACAACCATCACCACCATGTCTACCACCACCACCAACGCCACCATTACCACCACTACCACTACCATCACCACTACCATCACCACTATCACTACCACTATCACCACCAACATCACCACCACAACCATCACCACCACAACCATCACCACCATGACTACCACCAGCACCACCATCGCCATCACTTACGGCAATCTGATGGCACTCCTGTTAATGATCGTTGTCCAGTGGGTCGATCATGGATAGAGATACGTTGACGGTGAAGTTGGGGAGGGTTTCGTTCGTGTCTATAAACCATCAGCCGTGTCGGAACATCACCAGGACGACACTGCACCACGTCTCCTTCATGAATGAAAATTAAAGATTCGAGCCACAGTGTCTGTTTTGTGGCCACGCAACGCAAACTCTGGACCGGCACAGTAAACCCACAGAGAGTCGTAGATATACATTTTGATACGTCGACTCATAGAGACATAGAGATCCATAGGGATACATAGCGACCCATAGAGATGAACAGAGATGCATAGAAATACATTGAGACTCGTAAAGATACATAGAGATACATAGAGACCCGTAGAGATAGATCAAAGACACATGGGTCTGTGGTCATGCAACTCTGGACCCACAGAGTAATACACTCTACATATTGATACATAGAGACTCGTAGAGATACGTCGAGACTCATCGAAACTCAAAGATACATTGACGCTCGCAGAGACACATAGACACCCATAGAGATAGAGACCCATAGAGATAAATAGAGACCCGTAGACATACATTCAACAGACGAGCCAGGGGAGCCCAACTGTGGCCATGGAAACCAAACTGTGGACCGCGCATTGAACCCGCTGTGGGCTGCGGTGCTTAGACGGAGCAGGAGGAAGAGCGACACGACACGAACTCTCTCTCTCTCTGCTGAAGCCATCTCCGTCTCTCTCCCTCCGTCTCTCTTTTTTTTTACGATCAGTGGAAACAAGAAGATGCTCGGTGTAGTCGACACTTTGCTTCGTTCATCATTTCGTAATTATTATAACTTTGCTTTATGTAAACCCCCACCTCTCGGTCACTCTCTCAGTCACTCTCTCGCTCACTCTCTCGCTCACTCTCTCTCTCGTCATACCCAAGCGGACATCTGCGAAAAAGAGCTTCACGGCTCTTCGGATTCCTCCTGCAGTCTAAATAAACATTCCCATTTTGTAATCGAGCTCCTGGATCGCTGATGCTGCGGCCATTGCGGGCGAAAACAGAGCGGCATTTTATTTCCTTTAACAACAGCGGGTCTCCCCCCTCTCTCTGTCTCTTTCGCGCTCTCTCTCTCAACTGCTCTCTCACACTGTCTCGCTCTTTCTCGCACTCTCTCGCTCTTTCACTCACACTCTCTCCGTCACTCTCTCCGTCACTCTCTCGCTCTCTCTCGCTCTCTCTCACCCTCTCTCTCTCGCTGTCTCACACTGATGTACAAGCCGTCCGTAGCCAAACGCTGCGGTGACCTCCAGTGGAGGTTAGTGCGCTTTTCGGTGCCCTGTCGCTCAGCCGAATCTCCCCAGAGGCACGAGAATCTGCGTGCGTACTGCGGTGGCAGGGAGGATCCCGACCACCAGGATTTGGGGTGTCCGCGGCTCAACCCAATGTGCCGGCTTTCGGGGTCCTTTTACCGGACACTGGAGGTGCCTTTCTACAAAAGCAGTTTCATATTTGGTGGGGGTGGGGGGGTGGTGCCTTGCTTGGCAAAAAGCGCCACGATCTTGCAAACTTCGTCTGTGGCCAAGCAAAAGAGGGCACAGTTCACACGAGCAGGGAAGAGAGGCTGCAAGGCGACACCGATGGCCGCTCTGCGGTGGCGATGTTGATTGAGGGGGGCTGCTCAAGGCACGGATCCGGCACGCGAACCGCTCCAATGCCGGGGGGTCGATCAGCCCCTCTGCACCGGCGCGGACGGCGTCACTCTGAACTTTACTTGTTGACGAGGCGTGACGTCACGGTGTTTGTGACGCGCGTGGCACGTGCGGTGCCACGTGACGCGGCTAGCATTTGTGACGTGCACGCGTGACGCTGTACTCGACGCGACTTTGTAGCGAGAATCCACTCCAGGGCTTCTGCTGCTGCAGCAGCAATGAAATTGGTTTCAAACTCAACTCTCTCGCTCTCTCTCACTCTCTCAATCGCTCTCCCAATTGTTCTTTCCCACTCTCTCGCTCTCTCACACTGTCACGCTCTCTCAATCGCTCTCTCACACTGTCACACTCTCTCTCACACTGTCACGCTCGCTCTCTCTCTCTCTCACACTCTCACTCTCCCACACGTTCTCAATCACCGTGTTCATGAATAACGGATACAACTCACGTTAGCTGATTAGATTTTGTGAACGTGAAAATCTCGCCCGTTCTTTTTTCATAACTAAAGCTGTTCATTCATCTGTACAACAACATCGTCATTATCACAATCGTCATCATTAACCCTTCATCGCTACCATCATAATCCTGTGTGTTCCCGATTGTCTACATCAGCCCATCATCACCATCATCCTATCATCGTCGCTATTTAGAGTATTTGGCTGCTATAAATGTCCACATGATGATAAGCCACTTCGTTGAAGCTTTCATTTTTGATGGCCAGGTCACTTCTGAAAATGAACTGCATAGCTCAGTGGGCCTTACCTGGTCAAATAAAAAAATATGTTTAATTACATGGCCATCATCAACATCATATCCCTTTGAATTCATCATCAACATATGAACACCATCATCATTATCCCTGTCTTTCCCATCATCATCATAACACTATTCAACACGATTTTTGTTCCTGGGTAGTAAATGTTATTTACTAATTGCTTATGCCTCGAAAGTATAGAAAATGATTCCCCACAAACTTTGCTTTTGTGACCAGGACGTTACGTGAAGGAATGACACAAACGCACACCACGTTTTCTCATCCAAAAAAGGTAAAATTCTAAATATCACTGTCCTGGTCACAAAAGCAAAGTTTGTGGGGAATAATAGCCATTTTCTGTACTTTTAAAGCCATAAGCAGTTGGAAATAACACTCTGTGTAACAAAAAAAGATGTTACACAGAGTAATCCTCAGACACCGTTTCAAATCATAATGATCAAAATCACAAGCCCATCACTCATCATTACTCCTTTATCGTCATGACCATCATGTAAAAAAACAAAACTAGAAACAATGTTTTAGCTCTTTTTCAGAAGCGACTTGGTCACAAAAAGATAGCCTTACCACGTGGAAATGTGGAGCAGCGAAATACTCTAAGCGCGTGACATTGTAGTGAACACCTCCTAGCCAATGTGACATTGTAGTGAACACCTCCTAGCCAATGTGACATTGTAGTGAACACCTCCTAGCCAATGTGATGTTGTAGTGAACACCTCCTAGCCAATGTGACGTTGTAGTGAACACCTCCTAGCCAATGTGATGTTGTAGTGAACACCTCCTAGCCAATGTGATGTTGTAGTGAACACCTCCTAGCCAATGTGATGTTGTAGTGAACACCTCCTAGCCAATGTGATGTTGTAGTGAACACCTCCTAGCCAATGTGATGTTGTAGTGAACACCTCCTAGCCAATGTGATGTTGTAGTGAACACCTCCTAGCCAATGTGATGTTGTAGTGAACACCTCCTAGCCAATGTGATGTTGTAGTGAACACCTCCTAGCCAATGTGATGTTGTAGTGAACACCTCCTAGCCAATGTGATGTTGTAGTGAACACCTCCTAGCCAATGTGATGTTGTAGTGAACACCACCTAGCCAATGTGATGTTGTAGTGAACACCTCCTAGCCAATGTGATGTTGTAGTGAACACCTCCTAGCCAATGTGATGTTGTAGTGAACACCTCCTAGCCAATGTGATGTTGTAGTGAACACCACCTAGCCAATGTGATGTTGTAGTGAACAACTCCTAGCCAATGTGATGTTGTAGTGAACACCTCCTAGCCACCGTGATGTTGATTCGAAATGTGGAAGGATAAAACCAGAGGAAAACCTACACGACCATGGGGAGAGAGGCACGCAAACTCCAAATATACGGACGTCACGGTCGGAATCGAAGCCACGACCTCCTGCAAACCAGGCAAGGTAGTTAACATCTCCTAGCCACCGTGATGCAGCACACGTCAGGGACGATATACAGCACACGTCAGGGTCGGGATCGAACGCACGACCTCCTGCATACCAGGCGAGGTAGTTAACATATCCTAGCCACCGTGATAATGATGAAAGAGACACGCAAACTCCAAATATACAGCAGGCGTCAGGGTCGGGATCGAACCCACGACCTCCTGTACACCAGGCGAGGTAGTTAACATCTCCTAGTCACCGTGGCGAACCTCCATCACTATAATCACCATCATTAACATCATTCCTTCACCACCATCACCACCATCATCACACAGACATACGCAGGGGGGTTTGTATGATGATAATAACAATCAAAATAATAATGAACCCGATGCATCCCGCTCTGGGAGGGACAAAAATGTCGTCTTCGAGACACGTGGCGTCTGTCTTGCCGAGACGGGCATTGCTAACGAAGTCGGCAGGCCAGGGTTGGGTGTCGTCCTTTAGGCTCCTGTGGCTTGTGAAGCGACACCGCGAGCGGCTGACAGAGCTGAGCGCCTCCCCCAGGTGACCGCTTTGTTTGTCGGTATTTATAGAAGCTGCTGCCCCCCCCTCAGCCCCCAGCATCCCTCTCCGCATCCCCCACCCCGCCACCGAGTCCACTGCCGCCACCACCACAACAACACTGCCACCACCACCACAACACTCCCACCACCACGACCATCACCACAACACTGCCACCACCACCACTACACTTGCCACCACCACCACAACACTGCCACCACCACCACAACACTGCGCCACCACCACCACAACACTGCCACCACCACCACTACCATCACCACAACACTGCCGCCACCACCACCATAACACTGCCACCTACCATAACACTGCCACCACCACCACAACACTGCGCCACCACCACCACAAACACTGCCACCACCACCACTACCATCACCACAACACTGCCGCCACCACCACCACCACCATCACCACAACACTGCCGCCACCACCACCACCACAACACTCCCACCACCATCACCACTCCAACACTGCCACCACCACCACAACACTGCCACCACCATAACGCTGCCATCACCACCACCATAACACTACCACCACCATCACTACCATCATCACCACAACACTGCCACCACCACCACCACTACCATCACCACAACACTGCCACCACCACTACCATCACCACAACACTGCCACCACCACCACAACACTGCCACCACCACAACACTGCCACCACCACCACAACACTGCCACCACCACTACCATCACCACCACCACAACACTGCCACCACCACCACAATACTGCCACCACCACCACAACACTGCCACCATCACCATTATCATCACCATAACACTGCCACCACCACCACCACCACAACACTGCCACCACCACTAACATCACCACAACACTGCCACTACAACCACAACACTGCCACCACCACTATTATCATCACCACTCCCAATCGCCACCATCACCACAACATGAGTTCCACCATCATCAATATCACCGCCACCACCCCCCCCCCCCCCAAGCTCACACCGCAACCGTCTATCGGTCCAGCGGTGCAGCAGCTGCCGACCGTGCAGGTGGTGCAGCAGCTATCGAGTGTGTGGTGGTATATCATCCCCGCCACCCCCGCCACCCCCTCCCCCCTTCCTGGGTGATGTGTCGCTGAAGCTAGCGTGACCTTGTTTCAAAAGAGGGGGGGGTGGGTGAGGGGGGGCACGTACGTAGACTCAGGGGGGGGGGGGGGGGTAGGGGGGGCACGACGCAGCAGGCAGTGTTGGGGAGCGCTCGATTGGGAGGTAAAATGCGGAGTGAGCGGCGGAGACGCGGAGTGGAGGGAGTGGAGCTGAGTGGGTGGACGTGGAGTGGAGTGGGTGGACGTGGACGTGGAGTGGAGTGAGTGGAGCTGAGTGAGTGGGCGTGGAGCTGAGTGGGTGGACGTGGAGCTGAGTGAGTGGATGTGCAGCTGAGTGGGTGGACGTGGAGCTGAGTGAGTGGACGTGGAGCTGAGTGAGTGGACGTGAGCTGAGTGGGTGGACGTGCAGCTGAGTGAGTGGACGTGGAGCTGAGTGAGTGGACGTGGAGCTGAGTGAGTGGACGTGGAGCTGAGTGGGTGGACGTGCAGCTGAGTGAGTGGACGTGGAGCTGAGTGAGTGGACGTGGAGTGAGTGAGTGGACGTGGAGCTGAGTGGGTGGACGTGGAGCTGAGTGAGTGGACGTGGAGCTGAGTGAGTGGACGTGGAGCTGAGTGGGTGGACGTGCAGCTGAGTGAGTGGACGTGGAGCTGAGTGAGTGGACGTGGAGTGAGTGAGTGGACGTGGAGCTGAGTGGGTGGACGTGGAGCGGAGTGGGTGGACGTGGAGCTGAGTGGGTGGACGTGGAACTGAGTGAGTGGACGTGGAACTGAGTGAGTGGACGTGGAGCGGAGTGAGTGGACGTGGAGCTGAGTGAGTGGACATGGAGCTGAGTGAGTGGACGGGGAGCAGAGTGAGTGGACGTGGAGCTGAGTGGGTGGACGTGGAGCTGAGTGAGTGGATGTGGAGTGAGTGGGTGGACGTGGAGCGGAGTGGGTGGACGTGGAGCGGAGTGAGTGGACGTGGAGCAGAGTGAGTGGACGTGGAGCTGAGTGGGTGGACGTGGAGCTGAGTGAGTGGACGTGGAGTGAGTGGGTGGACGTGGAGCGGAGTGAGTGGACGTGGAGCGGAGTGAGTGGACGTGGAGCTGAGTGAGTTGACGTGGAGCTGAGTGGGTGGACGTGGAGCGGAGTGAGTGGACGTGGAGCTGTGTGGGTGGACGTGGAGCTGAGTGAGTGGACGTGGAGTGAGTGAGTGGACATGGAGCTGAGTGGGTGGACGTGGAGCTGTGTGGGTGGACGTGGAGCTGAGTGAGTGGACGTGGAGCTGTGTGGGTGGACGTGGAGCTGTGTGGGTGGACGTGGAGCTGTGTGGGTGGACATGGAGCTGAGTGAGTGAGTGGACGTGGAGCTGAGTGAGTGGACGTGGAGCTGAGTGAGTGGACGTGGAGCTGTGTGGGTGGACGTGGAGCTGAGTGAGTGGACGTGGAGCGGAGTGAGTGGACGTGGAGCTGAGTGAGTTGACGTGGAGCTGAGTGGGTGGACGTGGAGCGGAGTGTATTGACGTGGAGCTGTGTGGGTGGACGTGGAGCTGAGTGAGTGGACGTGGACGTGGAGTGAGTGGACGTGGAGTGAGTGGACGTGGAGCTGAGTGAGTGGACGTGGAGCTGAGTGGGTGGACGTGGAGCTGAGTGAGTGGACGTGGAGCTGAGTGAGTGGACGTGGAGCTGAGTGGGTGGACGTGGAGCTGAGTGAGTGGACGTGGAGCTGAGTGAGTGGACGTGGAGCTGAATGAGTGGACGTGGAACTGAGTGAGTGGACGTGGAGCTGAGTGATTGAGTGGACGTGGAGCGGAGTGATTGAGTGGACGTGGAGCGGAGTGGGTGGACGTGGAGCTGAGTGAGTGGACGTGGAGCTGAGTGAGTGGACGTGGAGCTGAGTGAGTGGACGTAGAGCTGAGTGGGTGGACGTGGAGCTGAGTGGGTGGACGTGGAGCTGAGTGGGTGGACGTGGAGCAGAGTGGGTGGACGTGGAGCTGAGTGGGTGGACGTGGAGCTGAGTGAGTGGACGTGGAGCGGAGTGAGTGGACGTGGAGCGGAGTGAGTGGACGTGGAGCTGAGTGGGTGGACGTGGAGCTGAGTGGGTGGACGTGGAGCGGAGTGGGTGGACGTGGAGCGGAGTGAGTGAGTGGACGTGGAGCTGAGTGGGTGGACGTGGAGCTGAGTGAGTGGACGTAGAGCTGAGTGGGTGGACGTGGAGCTGAGTGAGTGGACGTGGAGCTGAGTGGGTGGACGTGGAGCTGAGTGGGTGGACGTGGAGCTGAGTGGTGGACGTGGAGCTGAGTGAGTGGACGCGGAGCTGAGTGAGTGGACGTGGAGCTGAGTGGTTGGACGTGGAGCTGAGTGGGTGGACGTGGAGGTGAGTGAGTGGACGTAGAGCTGAGTGGGTGGACGTGGAGCTGAGTGAGTGGACGTGGAGCTGAGTGGGTGGACGTGGAGCGGAGTGAGTGAGTGGACGTGGAGCTGAGTGAGTGGACGTGGAGCTGAGTGGGTGGACGTGGAGCTGAGTGGGTGGACGTGGAGCTGAGTGGGTGGACGTGGAGCTGAGTGGGTGGACGTGGAGCTGAGTGGGTGGACGTGGAGCTGAGTGGGTGGACGTGGAGGTGAGTGAGTGGACGTAGAGCTGAGTGGGTGGACGTGGAGCTGAGTGAGTGGACGTGGAGCTGAGTGGGTGGACGTGGAGCGGAGTGAGTGAGTGGACGTGGAGCTGAGTGAGTGGACGTGGAGCTGAGTGGGTGGACGTGGAGCTGAGTGGGTGGACGTGGAGCTGAGTGGGGTGGACGTGGAGCTGAGTGGGTGGACGTGGAGCTGAGTGAGTGGACGTGGAGCTGAGTGGGTGGACGCGGACTGGAGTGGGTGGACGTGGACTGGAGTGGGTGGACGTGCAGTGGGAAGGTGCCCGGGGTCACGACGAGGGAAAGCTGCACCCCTTGGGGTCGAGGATGTGAGGATGTGTGATGGGAGCATGGGACGATGGGAGAGGTTGGCATGTGAGATGGGAGGATGGCACAATGGGAGGATGGGAGATGGGTGGATGTGTGATAGGAGAATTGGAGGATGTGTGATGGGAGGATGGGATGTGTGATGGGAGGATGGGATGTGTGATGGGAGCATGGGATGTGTGATGGGAGCATGGGATGTGTGTTGGGAGCATGGGATGTGTGATGGGAGGATGTGAGGCTGTGTGATGGGATAATGGGAGGATGTGAGGCTGTGTGATGGGAGGATGGGAGGATTGGCTGTGCTGGGAGGCTGTGTGATGGGAGGGTGGTGGAGCGTTGCTGCGTGAGATTCGCCCAAACGAGGAAGTCGGAAAATGTAACAGACTCCCCGCTTCCCCCGGCGCCCCCACCCTCCCCCCCCCCCACACACAAAATAATTAATATAATGGGTGGCGCCATGGGCAGAGAACGAATAGATTGACTTCCCGCTCAGAGTGTGATTCAGAATCGCATACGTCCACATCATCATCATCATTGTCGTCATCACAACTTCACCAGAAACATCATCATTACTGCGATTGTCGGCGATCACTTAAAATCATCATCATCATCTTCAAAATGATTGTCATCCCGATTTTCATCACGATCAAAATAACCCCAACGATCGCTTCGTAGACACATCATCTTCACCACAATGAACCCTCCCTGGGTTGCTAAACCGAGTACCACATAGACATTAAAATAGGGCGGGATATTTGGAAAGCCTGCTCCCTGCCATAAGAACGTGGAATTACCACGAGCGGGTATCCCACGTCCCTCGTACGCGTGACAGGGTTTTTTTTTTCTCTGTGAATGCCCCCCGGGGACTCCTGGAATTCCGTCGTTTCAAAAATGTCCCTCTCCGCCCGCCTCATCTCTCTCTCTGAACCACAACGTGGAGTTCAACTCACTACGTTATTCATGAGAACCTGGCTCCAAATTTAATTTCTCTCTCTCTCCTTATTCATCCCCGGGAAAGCCTCGCGGCTGAGTCTCAAGACTTTTTCAGCAGCATCCTGACAAGTTTTCACGATAGATGGCGATGGAGGGGGCGGAGCGGAAGGGGGGCGCGGATGGGAGGAAAATAATTTAGCGGAATAATTTTAAGAGCATTTGGCTGCTGCCAACATTTTCCGCGCGCTGAGCCACTTCGTTGTGCGATCATTTGCGATGGGCAGGTCGCTCCTCAAAACAAAACAACACGCCTGGCAAATTAAAATAAAATTGTTTAATTAGTTCAGTTTCATTTGTGACATTTCGGCCTTACGCCGGCACACGACGGCCTGCTCCTTGCCGAGGGCGTCACGGGATCTTAAACGTCAAGTGCTCGTGGAGCAGATGGCGTGTAGCGGTATCTTTATCAGTACTGTTGTTATCACACAGCAACAAGAATAAACTTTGTTTTTTAACTCTCAACTATTTTTACTTGACGAGGTAAGGCCCACTGAGCTGTACAGCTCTTCTTCAGAAGCGACCTGGCCATTACACATGATAGCTCAGCGAGGTGTGGGCTTCTCATCATCACGCAGACATTGATAGCAGTAGCCAAACACTCTCCAAAAGGGAGATGTTGCTTCTAAATGTGGAGGGAATTAACGGAGGATCCGGAGAAAAATCCACGCGACCACGGGGAAAGAGACACCGCAAACTCCAAATAGTTTAACACGTAGGCTTTCGCGACCAATATTGTTCATAATCAACGATTTTTGGGTTTAGATCACATTTATAAATAACGCGATCTAAACCCAAAAATCGTTGATTAAAACTCCAAATATACAGCAGGCGCCAGGGTCAGGATCGAACCCACGACCTCCTATAGACCACGCGAGGTAGTTAACATCTCCTAGCCACCGTGATGACGATGAGAGAGAGAAATACACCGCAAATTCCAAATATACAGCAGCAGGTGTCAGGGTCGGGATTGAACCCACGACCTCCTGTATACCAGGCGAGGTAGTTTACATCTCCTAGCCGCCGTGATGATGGTGAGAGAGAGACGCAAACTCAAAATATACAGCAGCAGGCGCCAGGGTCGGGATCGAACCCGCGACCTCCTATAGACCAGGTGAGGTAGTTAACATCTCCTAGCCGCCGTGATGATGGTGAGAGAGAGACGCAAACTCAAAATATACCGCAGCAGGTGTCAGGGTCGGGATCGAACCCACGACCTCCTGTGTACCAGGCGAGGTAGTCAACATCTCCTAGCCTCTGCACCACGCCGGTGGATTCGAACCCCGTGACCGTCTGCCAACACGAGGGCGCTGCCACTGGGCCAAGGCATCACCACGCACGCTCCCTCGCTGTTGTGCATCTCATCTCAGATCTCATCTTATACATCTTGTCGTACGTAGATTTACGTAGCAGAGCCTGGTTGCAAGGCGCTTCGCGACAATTATTAACAATGTACCTGAGATGACAGTGGTTGAGATGGAGTGGGGTCGTTATTGAAAGTGGTGGTGGCGTGGTTCATGGCCACAGGAAGGAGAACAGGCGGGAGTCGTTGAGGGGTTGGTAGAGGGGTGGTTATCGTGACAGTGCCCCCCCCCCCTTGCACCCCCCCCCCCATTGCCCCCCCCCCCCATTGCTCCCCCCCATTGCCCCTCCCATGCCTACCCCCCCCATTGCCCCCCCCCATTGCCCCCCCCCCCCATTGCTCCCCCCCATGCCTCCCCCCCCACCATTGCCACCCCCCCCCATTGCTCCCCCCCATTGCCACCCCCCCCCCCCCATTGCCACCCCCCCCCATTGCTCACCCCCATTGCCCCCCCCATTGCCCCCCCCATTGCTCCCCCCCATTTCCTCCCCCACATGCCTCCCCCCCACCATTGCTCCCCCCCCCCCCATTTGCTCCCTCCACTGCTCCCCCATTCCTCCTCTATTCTTGTGCAAATCAGGAGCCCCATCCGCATGCAAATCAGGTAACGTGGATCTCAGCAGCAGCGCGACGCCGAGAAATCCAAGCTGAGATGAGTGGCGCCCAAGGTGGGGGGGTGGGGGGGGGTGTAGGAAAGGTGAGGGGTGGGGTCGCGACCTCCGGCAAGAGGAGCGGCAAGGGAGAGAAGAACCCACGTGTGTGTGTGTGTATGTGCGTGTGTGCATGTGCGCATGTGTGTGTGTTTGCATGTGTGCATGTGTGCGTGTGTGCGTGTGTGCGTGTGTGCATGTGTGCGTGTGTGTGCATGTGTGTGTGCGTGTGTGTGTGCGTGTGTGCGTGTGTGCGTGTGTGTGTGTGTGCGTGTGTGCGTGTGTGCATGTGTGCGTGTGTGTGCATGTGTGTGTGCGTGTGTGTGTGTGTGCGTGTGTGCGTGTGTGCGTGTGTGCATGTGTGCGTGTGTGTGCATGTGTGTGTGCGTGTGTGCGTGTGTGCGTGTGTGCGTGTGTGTGTGTGTGCGTGTGTGCGTGTGTGCGTGGTTTATCGTGCTGCGCTACGAAGCCGGTGACCCGAGTTCGATTCCCGCTCACGGCCAACACCAGTGACTATTATCTGAGCCTGGGCCTCCCCTAGGTCGACTCAGCCTCACATGAGTACCCGGAGTGATGTGTAAATATCAGCACGGGGGAGACAAAGGCGGCTGGGCGCGGTGCTGCCCACCCTTCATAGGAGCTTGCTTGTAGCACTTGCTCTTACAGTCTGTGAAGGCTATACGGGGGATCTTTGTTTCTGTCTTTGTCAGCGAGCCAACCCACAACACCTGCGTCTATCACGTGACCTGCCATCAGCGAGCTTTCACCACTTCATGCGATGGCCTCGACGTGCACCTAGCCTGGCACAAGTACCGTGGTGATGTCACTGCCACTCAGTGGCAAGGCGTAGTTATATTATTATTGCTGTGAATATGTGAGCCACCCAGGTCGACTCAGCCTTAAATGCGTACCATGGTGCAGTGTGTAAACACATCAGCAGTGGAGAGACAAAGGCAGCTTGGCGTGGTGCTGGCCACGCAACTCCTTCGTGAGCCGTGCCGGCCTTCATGGGTGCTGCTCGCCAACAGGACTGCCCCTATGGGCCATGAGGTTAAGCTGACGATTTGTTTCACCACGGAAACTCTTGCGGTGTTAGGGTTGGCATGGGGAAGGGGGGTGGACGGGGAGGGGCTATTGGCAGATCCCAATATCCCCCACGATGACCACCACCAATACGTCTATCACCACAATCATGATCATCGCTACCACCATGACCATCATAATCACCACCACTATCACCATCATTACCACGAGCACCACTCTCTTTCGTCACCACCACCGACAACACCGCCAAAAAATATCGCTACCACTAATACCGCCAACCCCAGGCCGATTAAAGCCACCACCATCACCACCACAGCCGCTATCAACCAATACGGATACTCGCCATTTGCCACGAAGTAACGGTGACATCACCAAGGCGCCAGTGCCCTGGTGATGTCAAAGTCTCGCTGCTGGCAGGAGGTCATGGGACAGACCCAGCAGGTGGCATGGGTCTGTAATGTAGGAACTTGGCGGGAGACGACCTTACGGGTAGCACACTCTTTTATTAACACCAACTTATATTACACGGGTGGCTAACTCCAGCCTTAACCCACGGGGTTCCCCCGGCTACACCCACACGGGCTCTTACGCCCCGTAGCCTCTCGGAACACACCCAGCCGGGGTGTCCGTCTCGACTCTGGGTCCCACAGTCTCGGTCCACATGGACGTCAGACCACGGGTCCCACAGTCTCGCCTCCGAGCCACACAAGGCCCCGGCCCTCACAAGGACAGCGGGACTAGGGGTCTCAGGGCCTACCTCTGAACTCCGTCTTCGGTCTTCGACTGGTTAACAACTCCCCGAGTGCTCCCGCGCGTCCCCCTTTATAGTCCTTCATGCGGACGTCGCTGAGAGCACCCACCCCAGTTGACCAATCACTGCGCGCTGCCCACGATCCTCTTTCCCACCTTATGTCAGCGCGCACAACCACGCACCCCGCGCCGCCCCGTAATCTCTCACTCTCGGCGCGCGCGTCAACACCACGCCTACATCGCGTGCCCAACCACGCACCCCGCGCCGCCCCGTGATCTCTCACTGCGGGCGCGCGTCCGCACCACCACTACATCACCCCCTACCACATAGCTCGCAGCCGACCAGGCTGCTATAAAAAAATCTTATTACCCCCCCCCCCGTGTGTGCCCCGTAACACAAGCAACAACAACACAACACAACAAGAACAATATGTACAACGCGGCGAGCGACAACAATAAATGTGTATGCAAAAAAATGACTCGTGCAGCGTCCCTTCATTACCGAGCGCCCCTTGAACGGGACATTACACCGGGCAGAAGGGGAACGCGGCGGCGAGCTCGGTTTTTTTTTTTTTTTCATGAAAAGTGTTGTGTCTTAGCACGAGTCCGCCTGGCCGGTGCGTCGTACGGCACCAGACACGGTTGACCGTCCGGTGGTGCCGGCAGTCCAGGAAGGCACGGGGTAGGCATCGGAGATCCGCGCGTGCCGCGGGGTTCCGGTTCCCGACGGTCAACAGCCGTCAGGTCCGAGACACCTGGGAGTGGGTCAGGTGGAAACACGTGAGGATCAGCCTGCGACACATCCCTCCCCGAGTCGACGGCCACATCACACGCTCGGTCGTTACGGCACAAAGGGAGGCCATGCGGTGCCGCGAAGGGTTTCAGCCGGGAGGGGTGTACGTACCAACGGCGTTTTTCCCATTTAATCTGGATACTCTGGGGTCGTGCAACACGCACGATTTCCACCGGTCCCCTCCATGGTCTCAACAATTTAGGGGACGTAGCCAACGGTGCATGTGGACAGTGCAGCGATCTGGCGAGACCTCGAATTCAACCTCGCAGCCTCTCGCGCTTCAGCCAGTTTGGCGATATTAAATTTGATGTGGTCGGCCAATTTAGATTTCGCACGTGGCTGAGAAATCCCCAGTTGGACATCCATGGCCGGATCGGCCTCCCGCCCATACATGAGAAAAAATGGGGAAAACCCCGTCGCCGCATGAGGGGCCATTCGACAGGCCGCGAGTACCCCAGGTACCTGTAAGTCCCAATCAACCTGATCGTTGCAGACCTGTTGGCACAGCATAGAAGTAATCGTCCTGTTCAGACGTTCAACCATTCCATCAGTCTGCGGGTGGTACGGGGAGGTACGCACTTTCTTTGTACCCAACAGGTCGCACACCTCGCGCAACAAAACGCTCGAAAAATTCTTCCCTTGGTCCGTCAGCAAGCGTTCGGGGGCGCCTTTGTCCAAAACATAGCCCTGGACAAAGGCGTCCGCCACTGCCGCAGCCGACTGGTTGGCGAGTGGCCATGCCATGGGCCATCGGGTGAAGTATTCTACGCCAACCAGCAGGTACTTATTACCCCTAGGTGTAGCGGGAAAGGGCCCCAAGATGTCGAGCGCAACCAGTTCGTTCGTGCGCGAAACCTGAATGGATTGTAGCGGTGGATTAGCCGCTATTGGTGGCGGTTTCCTTTGGGCGCACCCCACACATCCCTTAAGGATGTTTGCCACGTCGTTGCCCATACCCGGCCAATAATAGTCCCGTTGGATTAGGGCGAGCGTTTTGTGAAATCCCAAATGCATGAGTCGTTCGTGAGCAGCCAGAACGACCCTACCCCGCATAGCAAATGGCACAACGAGCGCATGACGCCGAGACATGTTGTCCCACTTCATCAGGAGGCCCTGTCTGACCACCCAGGAACCGACCCGCGTCTCCCCCACCCCGGGAGCGTCAGCCGTCCGACGCAGCGTAAGTAGGGAGCTGTCGGCCATTTGGAGACGGCCCCACTCGATAAGAGGCAACGCTAGTAACGAGTCCCTCCCCGTGGGAGCGGCGGGCGCGTCGACCCCCGGAGCGTCAGTGGCGGCGAGCAAAACTTCCGCGGGGGACGGCGACAGGGGGTTTACACCGCGCCGATCCCAGAAGACATGCGCATTCCGAGCGGGGCGGCAATCGCGACAAGGCATCCGCATTCGAGTGCCGCAATCCCTTACGGTAAATCGTCATGAATTGGTAGTCTTGGAGGACCTCCAGCCATCGGGACAATTGGCCGGAGGGTTACGCCACCCGCATAGCGTATTGGAGAGCCGCATGGTCCGTACGAACAGTAAAATGACGGCCGTAGAGATACGGCCTGAATTGCTGTATAAAAAAAACGATCGCTAGCAATTCACGACGTGTTACACAGTAGCGTTGTTCCGCAGGTGATAAAACTCTGCTACCGTAGGCGACCACCCGTTCGACCCCCCCCGATCACCTGTGAGAGCACTCCCCCGATACCCGTGTTACTGGCATCCGTGTCAAGCAGGAACGGTTGCGTGAAATCGGGGTAACACAAGGGGGGAGCCCGCACCAAGGCGTCTCGAAGGGAGCAGAACGCAGCCTCCTCTTCCGGCCCCCAGTGAAACCTTACTCCTTTAGCCGTCAAAGCGTGCAGGGGCCTGGCAATGGTGGCAAAATGTTCGATAAAACGGCGGTAGTAGGAGGCGAATCCTATGAAGCTGCGGACTTCAGTGACTGAGGTTGGCGTTGGCCATGAGCTGACGCAGTGCGTCTTAGCAGGGTCTGTAGAGATCCCTGAACGGCCAACGATATGCCCCAAGTACCTGACCGATTCCCGAAGCAGGTAACATTTCGCCGGTTTAAATTTTAATTTAGCGGAACGCATCCTGGGGAACACCGCTCTCAGTCGCTGGAGGTGCTCCTCGAAAGTCCGGCTGAAAACGATGATATCATCGAGGTAAATCAAACAGGTGTCCCATTTGAGTCCAGACAAAACCAATTCCATGAGCCTCTGGAACGTGGTGGGAGCGGAATGTAAGCCCATGGGCAATCGATTGAATTCAAATAGGCCTCCTGGTGTCCGGAAAGCGGTCTTTGGTTTCGATTCGTCATCGAGGGGCAATTGCCAAAATCCCGAAAGCAGGTCAAGCGTAGAAAAAAACTGTGCTCCCGCCAAGGCATCCAGCGACTCATCCATCCTGGGGAGTGGATACGCGTCGGCCATTGAGATTTTGTTTAGGCGGCGGAAATCCACACAGAACCGCAAGGACCCGACCTGTTTTTTAACAAGGACGATGGGAGCACCCCACGGACTGGAAGAGGGCGAAATGATGTCGGCCGCCAACATGTCATTAACAGCCGACTGCACATGCTCCTTCTCGGCTGGGCTGAGCCGGAAGGGATTCTGCCGAATAGGGGCCGCGTCACCCGTCGCTATGTAGTGGCGCAACAGGTCTGTGCAGCCAATATCGTACTTGTGTCTGCTAAACACGTCAGCGAATTCGAGTAGCAAGCCCTTCAACGCTCCCAACTGCACACTAGACAAGTTACTAGACCCAGCACACAACGAGTCCAACCACTCTGTCCCCTCCTCAAATGGAGGATGCGTATCGAGGCGCGAATCTGCGTGTGCAACGAGCTGTTCATCGACGGGTAGCAGCGCCGCGTGAGCCAGCACCGTGCCCTGTGTAATTACGGCTGGCCGCGACCCCGTATTCAGAACCATAACGAACGGCTCACTGTCCCGCCCGCACCATGGTCTGAGCTACCGCTAAGTCGAGGCCCCCAACAGCTCTGTTTGACGGCCCCAACAGAACACCCTGTCCCGCCGCATCCACCCCGAGGGGTTTTCTCAATCGAAGGGGTACCAACATTTGCGATCCCGGGGGTACCCGTACAGTCTGAGTTGCCAGCGCCTGAACCGTCGCACAAACCGTGCGTATTTTTGTAGGACTCGTCAAAAATGCAACCCGCCGTCCCGATGGAAGCTCAATGCAGGCCTGATTGATGAGAATTTTAATGGGCATTTTAGCCAGAAAGTCCGTACCCAGTAAACAAGGAACTGCCAGAGATGATGATACAAAAATAGGACCCGCCAATTTGATATCGCCAATACAAATAGTCGCCCGAATCTGTCCGATGATTCCCAAGGATCCCCCGTTCGCCGCGTAAAATGGTACGTCCACCGGCAAAAGGGGTCGACATTGGACGGGAAGGATGTTATAAATAAGGTCCGAAATGATAGTGGCTGACGCACCCGTATCCACCAGCACCCGGACCTCAACCCCGTCAATAAAACCCGTTACCACGGACGACCCGGCCGACGCAGCCACTATCCTGTGGGCCAATTCGGACCATTCGACTGCTTTCGGGCCGTGTACGAACCCCCCTCGCCGAACCGAATCCCCGGTACCCATACGCGGTCCCCCCACCGCGAAGCGGCGACCCGAGTGTGCCGTGTATGTGGACCGAGCGTGTGGGGTGCCGCGACTTGCCGGGGTTAGCTGGGACGACTTGGGGCCTTGGTCGTCGTCCGGACGTGGTCCCGTGGCGCGCTGACGCGGAGCCCGGCACCCGGACGCGACGTGACCCCGAAGGCCGCAGTTGTAACACATGACGAGGGACGTCGTGAGTTTCGCTTGCTCCAGCTTGCGGGACGAACGTGTGGGCGAACGACCTCCCGCTCTCCACTCCCCCGGTCTCGACACGGTGAAGGCCTCCTCCCGAGCCGTAGCAGTCTGAGGCTCGGCGACCGTGGCGGCAGGTGCCGCGATCACCGCCGATGCACAGACGACCATCCGCTTGCGCTTGAGGACCTCGTGTGCGTGAATACTTGTAGCAATCCCCAAGGAGCAGATGTCCATTTCGTCCGCCGTATTGATGGGGACTCCCAGGTCGTGAGCCAACGCCAGCAGCTGCTCTGTCACCATGGCGTCCTTCCCCTCCTTGTCCATGCGGGGAAAAGCAGCGTCCGCCAGGGCGAGCAGCGCCGTGCGATAGGCGAGCATAGTTTCTCCAACCATCTTGCGCCGTTCGTAGAACTGGTGGCGACAGGTCGAGGGCGGTCCGAACACCTTAGCCATT
Organism: Lampetra planeri; assembly: GCF_965212315.1. Classification (NCBI taxonomy): domain Eukaryota; kingdom Metazoa; phylum Chordata; class Hyperoartia; order Petromyzontiformes; family Petromyzontidae; genus Lampetra; species Lampetra planeri. The sequence continues at coordinate 8,122,007 of NC_136159.1, forward strand.
AGATGTAGCGCGGCCTGGAGCGTTGAGCGGGACGACCTTGGGGCGGATGTGAAGGCCGCAAGCGCGTCGTCGTCGAGCGTCGCTGGCAGCGCGCGTAGGGCAGTGGTGTCGGACCACCCCGACATTTCTTGATGTGCGAGGAACCTTCGTTGGAAGGCCCCCCAGTCGCCCCGGTCTGCCATGAACGCCGTCAGCGCGGGCAGTCGTTGCTGGAAGACCTGGTCGTCGTCCTCCGAGGAATGCTTTTCCCGTGCGCCGCTGTGGTTGACGAAAATGTCGGCTCCGTCGGCAGGCGCATGGTGGAGAGCTCTGGCGCGCGCCGATGACGCGGGCTGTGCAGAGTGGAGGTCTCTGACCACGTGGTGTCCACGCTTCCCGCCAACCGATGGTGGACCCTCAAAAATGGCGCCAATTTCAAAACTTTTGGCGTGAAGCGCATTCTGGCGGGATCCCTCCGGCCGCGCTCCCTCCTCCAACCTCGTAGTCGTCCTCCCGCCTGCTGAAACGGTGATTTCCGCCAAAATTGAAGCGGCGGCGAGCAGCAACTCCGCCAGGCGGGAGTGTGCATCCTGTAGGCCGGTGTCGGAGGCGAGCGGAGCGTCGGCCATCGCCGCGAAGTGCTGCATCGGCGGCAACTCCTCGTCCTCTCCTTCCGAGGTTTGTGGCTCCGGTACGCCGTCGTCTTCCCGATCTCGCTCGTGGGTACGGGTAGTCTTCCTAGTATCCATCCTTTTGAAGACAGGTTTACTTCTGACGCCAGTTGTAATGTAGGAACTTGGCGGGAGACGACCTTACGGGTAGCACACTCTTTTATTAACACCAACGTATATTACACGGGTGGCTAACTCCAGCCTTAACCCACGGGGTTCCCCCGGCTACACCCACACGGGCTCTTACGCCCCGTAGCCTCTCGGAACACACCCAGCCAGGGTGTCCGTCTCGACTCTGGGTCCCACAGTCTCGGTCCACAGGGACGTCAGACCACGGGTCCCACAGTCTCGCCTCCGAGCCACACAGGGCCCCGGCCCTCACAAGGACAGCGGGACTAGGGGTCTCAGGGCCTACCTCTGAACTCCATCTTCGGTCTTCGACTGGTTAACAACTTCCCGAGTGCTCCCGCGCGTCCCCCTTTATAGTCCTTCATGCGGACGTCGCTGAGAGCACCCACCCCAGTTGACCAATCACTGCGCGCTGCCCACGATCCTCTTTCCCACCTTGTGTCAGCGCGCACAACCACGCACCCCGCACCGCCCCGTAATCTCTCACTCCCGGCGCGCGTGTCAACACCACGCCTACATCGCGTGCCCAACCACGCACCCCGCGCCGCCCCGTGATCTCTCACTGCGGGCGCGCGTCCGCACCACCACTACAGGTCGACTGACTGAGATGACCGGCACATGCACCAGCTGCGACTCCTATAGTGCCAACTTGCTGTATTTTAGCCGCCCAGTGCTCCGCTCGTTGGTGTGAGCGTTGCTCCTCTGCCCTCCGTTGTTGTTGGAGGACGACTGCCTCCAATTGACTAGGAGCATCCTTCACGAGCTATCAACAACACCCTTACCAAGCGCACACGCCCACTGCCAGCACGTAGAGAGAAACGTCAGACATTGTGCCGAACGCACGGGTACGACCCGAAAGCGCGTCGACAAAGAGCCGCACAGCAGGGCAACCGCGAAAAAAAAAACATCCTATGCTCAACCAAGTTCCTTATCATTCCGTGGAAATGTAAAGCATCAGCAAAATACTGTAAACGCATGTGATGTTGATTCTAAATGTGGAGGGGGAAAAACCGAAGGAGGACCCGGAGAAAAATCCACGCGACCACCACGGCGAGAGAGAGAGACACGCAAACTCCAAATATACAGCAGCAGGCGTCAGGGTCGGGATCGAACCCACGACCTCCTAACTTAGCAACACCAAACAGAGGTGATGTCAAGTAGCGGCGAGTGACCTTGAGTCACGGGGAAGGATTTGGTTGAGGACAGAGCCGCCCGGCTCTACACCGGCGCGTCTTGGAGAGGGTGACACACACACGCGGCAGGCGACTTGTTACTACATCGCCACCCCGTGCCAACACGCCGGGTGGCAGCTGTCCCTGTGCAGCGCGGCATGCCTCGGCATCTGGCCTGTGAGCGGACATTCATCTGCCAAAGCCTAGGGGACCCCCCGCTGGCAGTTGTCACTGCAGCACAAGTCAATTCAGCACCGAGCCTGCGAGCGGCCACATCAGTTTCTGCCAGGAGTGGGCAATGACTGTTATGTGGTCTCACCTAGGGACCTCCCCAGTGGCAGCTGCCCCTGTGCAGCACAAGTCGACTCAGCACCTGGCCAGCGAAACGAGCATCCTTCTACCAGCAGTAGTGGGGGTGGTGCCATGACCGCTGCTGTGCGTAATGCCAAGTTCAGTGGGACAACTCCAGGCGCAGCCCCGCAATTACGCCGTGGATCTGCGGGCAAACGGGCCGAGCGGCACCCTCCCCCCCCTCCTCCAAGACCCCCCCCCCCACCCCTCCCCCCACTGACGTACTGGTGGATTGCCTGCAGGAACTTGCGCTGGTGCTTGCGCACGCGCGAGTGGTCGATCTTCTTCACGAGCTTCGTGTGCTTGTAGATGAGCCACGTCTCGCGCAGCACGTTGGCCGCCGCGTTCTTGATCTGCGGGACGAGAGGGAAGAGAAGCACGGCGATCGGTAGTCGGCTCCAGGCCCGTGAACAGAGAGAGACGGAGTGAGAGACAGAGACACAGAGAGACAGAGAGTGAGAGACAGAGAGACAGAGAGCGAGAGACAGAGAGACAGAGAGTGAGAGACAGAGAGACAGAGAGACAGAGAGTGAGAGACAGAGAGACAGAGAGAAACAGAGAGTTGCATGCGCAGGGCCCCTATGGGTCTCAGTCGCGACTCGACTCTGGCTTGAGTGGAATGTATTTTCTACTTCATGCAAACTCAAAAAATGCAGGCGTGAGGGTCGGGTTTGAACCCACGACCTCCTGTATACCAAGCGAGGTGGTTAACATCTCGCCACCGTGACGCCCCACCAGTGTCAACCAGGGGACCAGCTGGAGTCGAACTGCGAAGCTCTGCAACCAATGTTATATCCGTAGAGTGCCTTGGCCCGGAGCGCTTTGCATAGTTTGAAAGGCGGTAGCAGTACCTTGCACTTTAGTGGTGGTGCCTTACGCCGATAATCAGAGGTGTGGACTCGAGTCATGTGACTTGGACTCGAGTCAGACTCGAGTCATGAATTTGATGACTTGCGACTCGACTTGGACTTGCATAACAATGACTTTGTCCCACCTCTGCCGATAATTATCCCAACTCGGAGCCAGCCAAAAGCAGCAGCATTCGACAGTGTCCCAAGTGAAAAATTCACCGAAACTATTTTTTTTATTTTACCAGGTAAGGCCCACTGAGCCATATCGCTTTTTCATAAGCGGCCTGGCAACTCAACGAAGTGGCTTATCACGTGGAAATTAATAGCAGACAAATACTCTAAATGCACGTTGATTCTAAATGTGGAGGGGGAAACCAGAGGACCCGGAGAACAACCCACACGACCACAGGGAGAACATGCAAACTCCAAATATACAGACGTGAGGGTCAGCATCGAACCCACAACTTCCTGTATACACGGCGAGGTAGTTAACACCTCGCCATCGCGAGATGTTAACTGTTAAGAACAGCATCACTATAACCCTCGATGCCTATGAACACATCACCCGGACTTGACATGCACCCCAATCTGGTCAGAACTCGAAAGCCAAGCAGATCTGAGCTTGGATAGTGCCTGGATGGGTGCCTACCATGCACAAACAGGTTGTCATAGCCCTGTTCTGGTTATGTTTCTAGATTTGAAGCTTTCGTGACTGCAAGGATTCATACTCTTAGTTCTTATTTTTATTAATTTTAAAAAAACATTTTTACCTACGTGACTTTACCGAAAGAACTAAGAGTATGTTGTGGTTATAGCCAGTTGTATTGTACATCTATGCTGCCCGTACTGACCGGCCGGGGTGAAGTATGGTCAAACGGTCTCCACAAACCGGCAGGGCGTGGGGAGACCCTCATCCAGCAGTGGATTGACACAAGGTCTACGGGTATTGTGTGGCGGTCATCTCCACCGGTGGAAATTCCACATTCACATGGCAGGGACAATCTTTAACAACCACCGACGACTTCGCACAAAGTGATACCGATTTTCATGACCCTGCAGAGATGACAATGATGGCTTGCCAATGTCAACCATTGACCGTACAAAACATTCAACCAAGCGCATTGCTCTACGTCTACGTAATGACAGGTTGATAGCACGCAGCACGAATGACGGCTATTAAAATTAGAATAACGATCACCCAGATTGCCAAGTAGTGAGATGACATTTAGAAAAGTACGATACGTATAACGCGTTTAACTGTCGCCTTTGGGATCATAAAGTACCGTACAAGAGACGGCAAGAGACATGTAGACTGCAGTGGTATAACAATGCGAGCGTATTTCCAACGGGGCATATTGCTACACAGTATTCAAAGTGCACAGATGTAGCACTTTAATTTAAAGCACTTATATCAACAATCATAAGTGCATACCTGTCAACCTTTAATCAGTACCCACTTTATTACAGACCAACTCAGACCGTATTGGTCACCCCGTGCCCTTATAAATCTCAATGTTCATTCTACAAAGTCCCATAGCCAGGGAGAAACACAAATAGACAAACATTTTTATTTATTTGTGCCCGTATTGAAACGGCTGTACGCCGTATGGACATGAAAATTGAATTCCCCTGTACAAGAATACGGAGTAAACCATATATGGGTTAAGAGGTATGATAGTGTAGTGTATAGTGCAGTGTATAAGTGTATAGTATTGCATAGTAGGGTATAGGAATATATATTAGTGTGTAGTGTACAGTGCATACCTGTTAACCCCATATCAGTGCCTACCGTTTTACAGACCAATTCAAACCTTATTGGTCACCCTTATACATCTCAATGTTCATCGTACAAAGTCCCATCACGAGGGAGAAACACAAATAGACAAACATTTGTATTTATTTGTGCCCGTATTGAAACGCCTGTATGCCGTATGGACCTGAAAACTCAATCTCCCTGACTTAAGAACACGGGGTAACCCACGTGGGTTGGCAGCTATGATCACGAGGGCATTGTGTCAATCGAAATAATGTTTGTGGCATTTAAAAGTAAAATCGCTCAACTCGAGCATAGCAATATTTCGCTCAGGGAGCCGGGACGGGCGTGACAGAGCGAACGGTGGTGCTACTTGTCAAGATGATAACTAGGTAATTATTTCCGCGATAGCAGGAGTCGTAATTGTCATAATTGTTATTGAAGATGTTGGAGTCGCGCTAAGAGGGGAAAGTAGGGCTGCTGCGGCGCCATGACGGCGGGCGTTGTAAGCGTGCTTCGCATTGGTCGAAGGCCGCCAAGCAACAGGCGCTCTGATTGGACGAGACGTTCGCTCTCGTGGCTGTGTGGTTATTGGTGATTTAAAAAAAAGGGGGGGGAGTAGAATGTGAGGATTAATAATGATTAAACATTATTATTTGAAAGGTATTATTTTAACTAAATTTGAAGGTTGATTATTAAACACATTATTACAATTATTTATTTAAATACAATATTGCAATCAATTATTAAAACGAATTCTCAAAATTAAATATTCAAATTTTTATTTGAATTAATTATTACACCTAATTATTACAATTAATTTATAAAATGTATTAGTAAAACGAATTAGTAAAACTAATCATTAAAATGTAACATGACAATTAATTATTAAAACAATTAAGTAAAAAACGTGAACAGACCCAGGACAGCGGGACCCGGACCGGTTGTTTTTTGTCGAAGTGAAAATCTTGAAATGTCACGCGGTGGACGAGGCTGTGTAGAACATGTCAGCTCAACAGGTGTCAACGATGCGAAGACGCTAAGCGTCAAAGACGTGGAATCATGTAAACAGACGACAAGGGCAAGTTCAATAAAAGTGTGCAATAATGAGAGCACGCAAGAGGCTCCAGAAGAAGAATAAAAAACCCCCCACAATGTTGTTAGGTGCAGGTGCAATTAAGGGACGAGGAGATTGAACGGCTTCGGCCACGGCGGTTTGAGGACCCTGGTTCAGCACGGTGGCGAGGAGATGTTAATTACCTCGCCTGGTACACAGGAGGTCGTGGGTTCGATCCCGACCTTGACGCCTGCTGCTGTATATTTGGAGTTTGCGTGTATCTCTCTCTCCCCGTGGTCGCGTGGATTTTTCTCCGGGTCCTCTAGTTTTCCCCTCCATATTTAGAATCAACATCACGCGTTTAGAGCATTTGGCTGCTTGACATGTCCACGTGATGATGACAAGCGACTTTGTTGAGCTATCATTTGTGATAGCGATGATGACAAGCGACTTAGTTGAGCTATCATTTGTGATAGCGAGGTCGCTTCTGAAAAAGAGCTACATAACTCAGTGGGGCCTTACCTGGTAAAATAAAAAAAATGTGTTTAATTAGTTGAGTTTAACAGTTTTATTCGTCACATTGGCGCCTTACGCCGGCACACGATGGCCTACTCCTTGCCGAGGGCGTCACGCGATCTTCAACGTCAAGTGCTCGTGAAGCAGACGGCGTGTGAGTGTATCTTTATCAGTACTGTTGGTATCACACGAGGTAACGCCCACTGAGCTGTGTCGCTCTTTTTCAGAAGCAGCCTGGCCACCACAGACGATAGCTCGACGGGGCGGGCTTCACGTGGACATTTATAGCAGCAGACAAATTCTCTCTAAGCGGGCGATGTTGACTCAACAATGTGGAGTTGAGCCACGGCTCGAGTTGCCGAGCCACATCCAAGCCCTGCCGCCGTGGCTCGGAAATGCCGCTGGGACTGTCCGCAGGGCGACGAGAAGCCACACGGGGCATCGTAGACCCCTCAGCGCCACTTCTGTTGGCTACACCAGGGGTCCCCAACCCCCGGGCCGCGGACCGGTACCGTCCATGGCCTGTTAGGAACCGGGCCGCACAGCAGCAGGAGGTGAGAGCGGGGAGTCCGCGCGTGGCCCCCCGCCCCCATTGTTTTATTATTGACCACTTCCGTCCGTGCCTCTTTCCCGCACCGCGCGCTTGTCTCAGTCACAGTGTTGGTGAGCCCACAAGCTCTAACCCCCAGTAGCCACAATGAGTAAATAACAAATGTCGCTGGAGAACTTCTTTGAAAAGATTGTCTTCCACGAAACCGGTCCCTGGTGCCAAGAATGTTTGGGGCCGCTGCGCTAAACGACTGCTCAGGTGCAGGCTCGAGGGCTTCTTGAGCTGGGGGTGCACGCCACCCCTTGGGGGGCGTGCACGCCACCCCTTGGGGGGGGGGGGTGCGAAATGCCCTTTCCGGGGTGTGGCGAGACACGGACACATTTTTGTTCGAAGGTAAATCGTCGGAAACACAAATTAAGCACGGACACGTAAGTACAACTACTTTGTTCTATCAAATCTATGTATTTAAACTTGATTAGAAGTTTAGATACATGCATTTAGTAACATAAACTATTTTCACAATTGAGAACCCAAGGGGTGCAAGGCTGCAGTAAAAATTAAGTGCCACTGATTTAGGGAATCGAATTTTGTTGTTGATTTTTTATTATTTTGCTATTATTGTTGTTGTTGTTGTTCGTCTTGAGAAGGAGCGTCTCGTCTGCAACAGTGGTCAGGTCGCCGAACTACGCACGCGAAAGGAAACGCGTAATTACACACACACACTCACATAAAGACAAAGATCCCCCGTGTAGCCTCAACAGACTGTTGGGGCAAACGCTGTTCGCACATTACGCCTTGCATAATGTGCAGGAAGACCCAGATTTGACCCCACCGCTATTTAAAAACCATGAAACTAAACTATATATTTTTTTTATATTACCAGGTAAGGCCCGCTGAGCTATACAGCTCTTTATCAGAAGCGACCTGGCCTCAAATGGTAACAGCTCAGCCAAGTGGGCTTCTCATCACCACGTGGACATTTACGGCAGTCGCCAAATACCCTCAACGCGTGATGTCGATTCTAAATGTGGAGGGAAAACCCGGAGGACCCGGAGAAAAATCCACGCGTCCACAGGGAGAGAGACACGCAAACTCCAAATATAGAGCAGGCATCGTCAGGGTCGGGATCGAACCCACGACCTCCTGCATACCAGGCGAGATAGTTAACATCTCATAGCCACCGTGATGATGATGATGATGATGAGAGAGAGAGACGCAAACTCCAAATATACAGCAGGCATCATCAGGGTCGGGATCGAACCCACGACATCCTGCATACCAGGCGAGATAGTTAACATCTCCTTGCCACCGTGATGATGATGATGATGAGAGAGAGACGCAAACTCCAAATATGCAGCAGGCATCGTCAGGGTCGGGATCGAACCCACGACCTCCTGCATACCAGGCGAGGTAGTCAACATCTCCTAGCCACCGTGATGATGATGATGATGATGAGAGAGAGACGCAAACTACAAATATGCAGCAGGCATCGTCAGGGTCGGGATCGAACCCACGACCTCCTGCATACCAGGCAAGGTAGTTAACATCTCCTAGCCACCGTGGCGCCCACACTGCCGAGGGTGGTGAATCGAAGAAACGCCGCCCCAACGACTCCTCTCGTCGCGTCCGCCGCCGGCAGACCGGAGGCGACATCGCGTCTTCTGGATCGCAGTCGGGGTCCCCGTCGCTCCGATGGAAACCACCGCGCCACTGCGGCACCCAGCCTCCCCCTCCCTCCCTCCACGACACAACATTATATATTTATATATGTATCACGGACTATCAATTCATACGCAATCAATATCGCTTTCCTGACATGAGTCACGTCGTGCGAGACCGGCAAATATATTATAACAAAAAAAATTCTGGCCTCCGAATGTTTTGGCTTCCCTGGGCGTGAGTTCCGGGGAGCGGTCAGATGCAGCGGCGCTGCGAAGCCGGCCACCCGAGTTCGATCCCCGCTCGCGGCCACCACCAGTCATGGGCCTCCCCTAGGTCGACTCGACCTCGAATGAGCAACCCCGGGGCGGTGACGTCAACGTCGCTGCAAGGGAGACAAAGGCGGGTCCGGGCGTGTGCCCTGGCGGCTCCGGGCGTGTGCCCTGGCGGCTTGCCCCGCAAAAATAAAAAATAAAGTGCCTGTTGGTTGAGGCTATACGGGAGACCTTTGTCTTTGTGGGCACGCCGCCGCCGCCGTGAACACAACGGTGGAGCCTGCGACTTGGCGTTTCGTGTTTGAGAAACGCAGGAAGTGAATGACGGCGATGTTCATCAAATAGAAACGGCGCGGGAGGGGCGCGTGGGTAGGAGGACGTGGGGGGGGGGGTAAGGGGGCAGTGGGTAGGGGAACGTGGGGGGGGGGCACGCCACCCGTTGAACGCGTTACTTCACCAGCGCACACTTTGAGACGATCCTGAAGGCGGTTTGAAGGATTAATTCCTGGCGACTCGGATCGATGGGGGATGGTTCTGCGTGACCCCAGCATGCGGGGGGGGGGAGCTTCAACGTCATCGCCATCACCCTGTGTCGTGGGTGAACAGCTGGGGGACGTCTGGAACGCGACGCCTGGGGTGGTGACAATCGGGGCGGGTCGCACCGATGCGCACGCAAGGCAGTGGCGCGCAGAGATCAGGCGCCGAGGGGCAAGAGAAGAGCTCTCACGCCAGCCGGCATTGGCGGTGGTGGTAGTTGTTGAGACGTCGGGGAGCGGTGGTGCAGCGGTTAGCGCTACGCTGCGCTATGAACCTGGCGACCGGGATTCGTTTCCCGCTCACGGCCAACACCACCAGTGACGATCATCTGAACCGGTTCCGGGCCTCCCCTAGGCCGACTCGGCCTCAAATGAGTACCTGGTGCGGTGTGTAAACATCGCCACTGGGGAGACAAAGGCGGCCGGGGGTGATGCTGGCAACCCACCCCCTCGTGTGCCGTGCTGGCCTTCATAGGTGCTCGCTAACAGCACTTGCCCCTCGAGTCTGTTAAGGCTATACGGGGGATCTTTATCTTTTGTTGAGACGTCATGGGGACCGTAGCAGTGGCATCAGAAGGAAGCCGCCATGGCCGAGACGTTTGACGGCATCAGCGTCAATGGCCGTGTTGACCTCCTGACCTTGACCCGAGTCCCGCTGACCTCTGGGTCCCACCGAGTCGCAAGGCAAAGTCCACGCGAGCTTCTGCTTAAGCGAGTGGTGGGAAGTTCCACATTGCTATGGCGGGGGTGGGAGTCTCTCCACAGGACGAACCGCTGTCGACCTCCACACACAAGCGGCGGCAGTCGTTTTATCGACCCCGGAAGGATGACGACGACGATGATGATGGGCTGAATCAACCCCCCCCCCCCAAACCAGGAACTTCAACTCGCAATGTCCCTTACCCTCCGCGAGCCGCTCGCTCTGCCGCGGGGGCCCCGGATTCGTGGCGAGCTGCGCCTGGCGGGTGGGGGCCGGTTTGGGGGGGGCCGGCCGGTGGGGGGGGGGGGGGGTCGGGGGGGGGGGCGGTTGGGCTGGTGGCCCCGTGAGCCCCAAAGGGGTTTAAATCGCTCTCAGTTGGGGGGGGAGGGGGGGATGCACGGGGCTGCTGCCGCCGCCGCTGCTCGGGTCCATGAGCATTAGCGATGAGACGTCCCCCTCCCTCCCATTGAGCCGCAAATCACTGTCGTCCTGATGCAAAGCCCGGGCCACTGAATTGACCGCGCGGAATATGGGGCAATTTTAGTAATTGCAGAGACAGGTCCAGTTGTTTTGTGTGTGTGTGTGGTGTGCGGTGTGTGTGAGTGTGCTGTGTGGGTGTGTGCTGTGTTTTTTTTCTTCCTCCCTTGCCCCTATTGTGTACGAAACGGGGGACTGACCGCCCGGATTCTGCTCAGGGTAATGCGGCAGTGGCGGCGGCGGCGGGGGAGGAGGAGGCGGCGGCTAATTTGATGAGAGCGATGGGGGCATCCACCCCGCCCGCGCTCCGTGATCACTGCCAAAATCCGTTTGACCTCTGAACCCCCCCGCCCCCCCGAGAGAGAGAAAGAGGGAAGGGGCTGGGGTTGGGCTGGGTGGAGATTTTCAGCGGAGCGCAATGTTCTTGGCGCGCGCGCCAGAGAGGGGAGCAGAATGCCACGGCTTTGGTACCGACTCCTCCCAGCCCCACCCCCACACGTCCCCCACCCCGTCCCCCCTGAACGTTCCCACTTGGTCCTTGAGCCGTTGGACACAAACATTTATTTAGGGGGGGTAGAGGGGAGGTGGTGGGGTTCCCACCCTGGGTGACAGATGCTATCGATGATTTTCCAGAAGCTGACTATCTCGAGATGGCAGAGATGCGTGATAGCAAGGTCTACGTCGTAGCTTTGTTGACGAACGCCTTCATTAAGGAAGGCTAGCCGCGGGAATGAAAGCAACCTAATGAGTCACGCTGTAGTGCAGCAAAACCAACCCGTTGTGCTGTACTTCTATGCCGCCTCGTCTACACTTGCCGCCTTCACCAACTCGCAATGGCCAGCGTGGTGAAGTATGGTCAAACCAAACGCCCCCACGATCCGCACCGCGACGTGGATTAGGAGGGGCCATCTCATCCAGCAGTGGATCGTACCACTAAAAGACATTTATTTTTGTTGGTTTTAATATGTTTCTAGTTTACCAGGTAAAAGCCCAGTGAGCCATGTAGCTATTTTTCAGAAGCGACCTGGCAATCACAAATGAAAGCTCAAACGAAGTGGCTTATCATCATCATCGTGTGGAAATTCATAGCAACCAAATATTCTCTAAACGCGTGAAGTGGATTCTAAATGTGTCTGGGAAAACCCAGAGGACACGGAGAAAAATCCACGCCACCACGGGGAGAGAGAGAGACGAAAACTCAAATATACAGCAGCAGGCGTCAGGGTCGGGGTCGAACCCACGACCTCCTGTACACCAGGCGAGGTAGTTAACATCTCCTAGCCACTGTGATGATGATGAGAGAGAGAGAGACGCAAACTCCAAATATACAGCAGCAGGCGTGAGGGTCGGGATCGAACCCACGACCTCCTGTATACCAGGCGAGGTCGTTAACATCTGGCCACTGCGGTGCCCAACTCACCGGGTGAGCGGGCCGAACCATCATCGGTGCACCGTTAGACACTCGCATACCACGTGACAATGTAATTTGTTTGGCTTGCGCCAGGTGTTGGAGGGTTTTACGACACAAGCTTGGTCACATCACTGCACAGCCTAACCCAGATGTCAACGACGCATCGTAACAACTAACGAGGCGGTTATGTTCACATTAGTGACGATGGTCGTGGTGGTGGTGGTGATAATCACTCTCGTCATCATGCTCCTGCTGGAGATACTGCTGGTGATGGTGACGACGATGATGAAGATGACGATAATGGTGGTAACGACGATGATGAAGATGACGACAATGACGACGATGAGGACGATGGGGATGGGGATGATGACGACGATGACGACGACGATGATGATGATGATTATGATGACGATGATGACAATAGTGACAACGCTGAGGATGATGACGACGATGGTCACAACGATGACGACTGTGACGACGATGAGGATGATAATGACGACGATGACGACGATGATTGTGATGAAGACGGTGACGACGATGACGACACTGACGATGACGACGATGACGACACTGACGATGACGACGATGGTGACGATGATGACGATGATGGTGACGACAATGACGACACTGACGATGAGGACGCCAGTGAGGACGACGCGGGCGCACGGCTGTCGGCACTCACCCTCTTGGAGAGCTGCGTGTCCATCATGAAGTTGTGCACGTGCTTCTCGGCCTTGGTGAGCTCCAGCTTGCGCGCCACCACCGCCACCACGAGCGCCGTGCAGCCGGCGCCCTGCGGCGTGCACACGGGGGGGTGGCCACGGCCCACGGACAACAACAACAACAACCACGACAACCACAACCACGACCACAACCACGACGGACGTAAGCACACGCGCACGCCAACAACTAACGACGCGTGCACACTCACACTCGCATAGCGCACACACTCGCATAGCGCACACGCACACACTCACATAGCGCACACACACACATAGCGCACACACTCGCATAGCGCACACGCGGACACACACACACACACATAGCGCGCACACTCGCATAGCGCACACGCGGACACACACACACATAGCGCACACACTCGCATAGCGCACACACGGACACACACACACATAGCGCGCACACTCGCATAGCGCACACACGGACACACACACACATAGCGCGCACACTCGCATAGCGCGCACGCGGACACACACACACATAGCGCGCACACTCGCATAGCGCGCACGCGGACACACACACACATAGCGCGCACACTCGCATAGCGCACACGCGGACACACACACATAGCGCGCACACTCGCATAGCGCACACGCGGACACACACACACATAGCGCGCACACTCGCATAGCGCACACGCGGACACACACACACATAGCGCACACACTCGCATAGCGCACACGCGGACACACACACACATAGCGCACACACTCGCATAGCGTGCACGCGGACACACACACACATAGCGCGCACACTCGCATAGCGCGCACGCGGACACACACACACACATAGCGCACACACACACATAGCGCACACACTCGCATAGCGCGCACGCGGACACACACACACACATAGCGCACACACACACATAGCGCACACACTCGCATAGCGCGCACGCGGACACACACACACATAGCGCGCACACTCGCATAGCGCGCACGCGGACACACACACACATAGCGCGCATACTCGCATAGCGCGCACGCGGACACACACACACATAGCGCACACACTCGCATAGCGCGCACGCGGACACACACACACATAGCGCACACACTCGCATAGCGCGCACGCGGACACACACACACATAGCGCACACACTCGCATAGCGCACACGCGGACACACACACACATAGCGCGCACACTCGCATAGCGCGCACGTGGACACACACACACATAGCGCACACACTCGCATAGCGCACACACTCGCATAGCGCACACGCGGACACACACACACATAGCGCGCACACTCGCATAGCGCGCACGCGGACACACACAACATAGCGCGCATACTCGCATAGCGCACACGCGGACACACACACACATAGCGCACACACTTGCATAGCGCGCACGCGGACACACACACACATAGCGCACACACTCGCATAGCGCGCACGCGGACACACACACACATAGCGCACACACTCGCATAGCGCACACGTGGACACACACACACATAGCGCACACACTCGCATAGCGCACACGTGGACACACACACACATAGCGCGCACACTCGCATAGCGCGCACGTGGACACACACACACATAGCGCGCACACTCGCATAGCGCACACACACACATAGCGCACACGCGGACACACACACACATAGCGCGCACACTCGCATAGCGCGCACGCGGACACACACACACATAGTGCGCACACTCGCATAGCGCGCACGTGGACACACACACACATAGCGCGCACACTCGCATAGCGCACACACGGACACACACACACATAGCGCACACACTCGCAGAGCGCGCACGCGGACACACACACACATAGCGCGCACACTCGCATAGCGCACACGCGGACACACACACACATAGTGTGCACACTCGCATAGCGCGCACGCGGACACACACACACACATAGCGCGCACACTCGCATAGCGCGCACGCGGACACACATACACATAGCGCGCACACTCGCATAGCGCACACGCGGACACACACACACATACCGCACACACTCGCATAGCGCACACGCGGACACACACACACATAGCGCGCACACTCGCATAGCGCACACGCGGACACACACACACATAGCGCGCACACTCGCATAGCGAACACGCGGACACACACACATAGCGCGCACGCGGACACACACACACATAGCGCGCACACTCGCATAGCGCGCACGCGGACACACACACACATAGCGCGCACACTCGCATAGCGCACACGCGGACACACACACACATAGCGCGCACACTCACATAGCGCACACGCGGACACACACACACATAGCGCGCACACTCGCATAGCAAACACGCGGACACACACACACATAGCGCACACACTCGCAGAGCGCGCATGCGGACACACACACATAGCGCGCACACTCGCATAGCGCACACGCGGACACACACACACATAGCGCACACACTCGCATAGCGCACACGCGGACACACACACACATAGCGCACACACTCGCAGAGCGCACACGCGGACACACACACACATAGCGCGCACACTCGCATAGCGCGCACGCAGACACACACACATAGTGCGCACACTCACATAGCGCGCACGCGGACACACACACACATAGCGCGCACACTCACATAGCGCGCACGCGGACACACACACACATAGCGCGCACACTCGCATAGCGCACACGCGGACACACACACACACATAGCGCATACACTCGCATAACGCACACGCGGACACACACACATAGCGCGCACACTCGCATAGCGCGCACGCGGACACACACACACATAGCGCGCACACTCGCATAGCGCACACGCGGACACACACACACATAGCGCACACACTCGCATAGCGCACACGCGGACACACACACACACATAGCGCACACACTCGCATAGCGCACACGCGGACACACACACACATAGCGCGCACACTCGCATAGCGCACACGCGGACACACACACACATAGCGCACACACTCGCATAGCGCACACGCGGACACACACACACATAGCGCGCACACTCGCATAGCGCGCACGCGGACACACACACACATAGCGCGCACACTCGCATAGCGCACACGCGGACACACACACACATAGCGCACACACTCGCATAGCGCACACGCGGACACACACACACACACATAGCGCACACACTCGCATAGCGCACACGCGGACACACACATAGCGCGCACACTCGCATAGCGCACACGCGGACACACACACACATAGCGCACACACTCGCATAGCGCACACGCAGACACACACACACACACATAGCGCACACACTCGCATAGCGCACACGCGGACACACAAACATAGCGCACACACACACACTCGCATAGCGCACACACACACACTCACATAGCGCACACACTCACATAGCGCACACGCACACACTCACATAGCGCACACACACACACTCGCATAGCGCACACGCACACACTCACATAGCGCACACACACACTCGCATAGCGCACACGCGGACACACACACACACATAGCGCGCACACACACACATAGCGCGCACACTCACATAGCGCACACGCGGACACATACACACATAGCGCACACACACTCACATAGCGCACACACACACACATAGCGCACACACACACACATAGCGCACACACACTCACATAGCGCACACGCGGACACACACACATAGCACACACACACATACTCACATAGCGCACACGCGGACACACTCACATAGCGCACACACACACACACATAGCGCACATGCACACACTCACATAGCGCGCACACACACACATAGCGCGCACACACACACACATAGCGCACACACACACACACATAGCGCACACACACACACACAAAGCGCACACGCGGACACACACATAGCGCGCACACACACATAGCGCACACACACACACATGCACATAGCGCACACACACACATAGCGCACACACACTCACATAGCGCGCACACTCGCATAGCGCACACGCGGACACACACACACAGCGCACACACACACACACACATAGCGCACACACACACACTCACATAGCGCACACGCGGACACACTCACACATAGCGCACACACATAGCGCACACACTCACATAGCGCACACGCGGACACACACACATAGCGCACACACACACACTCACATAGCACGCACACTTGCATAGCGCACACGCGGACACACACACATAGCGCGCACACACACACACACATAGCGCACACACACACATAGCACACACACACACACATAGCGCACACACACACATAGCGCACACACACACACATAGCGCACACGCGGACACACACACATAGCGCACACACTCGCATAGCGCACACGCGGACACACACACACACACATAGCGCACACACTCGCATAGCGCACACGCGGACACACACATAGCGCGCACACTCGCATAGCGCACACGCGGACACACACACACATAGCGCACACACTCGCATAGCGCACACGCAGACACACACACACACACATAGCGCACACACTCGCATAGCGCACACGCGGACACACAAACATAGCGCACACACACACACTCGCATAGCGCACACACACACACTCACATAGCGCACACACTCACATAGCGCACACGCACACACTCACATAGCGCACACACACACACTCGCATAGCGCACACGCACACACTCACATAGCGCACACACACACTCGCATAGCGCACACGCGGACACACACACACACATAGCGCGCACACACACACATAGCGCGCACACTCACATAGCGCACACGCGGACACATACACACATAGCGCACACACACTCACATAGCGCACACACACACACATAGCGCACACACACACACATAGCGCACACACACTCACATAGCGCACACGCGGACACACACACATAGCACACACACACATACTCACATAGCGCACACGCGGACACACTCACATAGCGCACACACACACACACATAGCGCACATGCACACACTCACATAGCGCGCACACACACACATAGCGCGCACACACACACACATAGCGCACACACACACACACATAGCGCACACACACACACACAAAGCGCACACGCGGACACACACATAGCGCGCACACACACATAGCGCACACACACACACATGCACATAGCGCACACACACACATAGCGCACACACACTCACATAGCGCGCACACTCGCATAGCGCACACGCGGACACACACACACAGCGCACACACACACACACACATAGCGCACACACACACACTCACATAGCGCACACGCGGACACACTCACACATAGCGCACACACATAGCGCACACACTCACATAGCGCACACGCGGACACACACACATAGCGCACACACACACACTCACATAGCACGCACACTTGCATAGCGCACACGCGGACACACACACATAGCGCGCACACACACACACACATAGCGCACACACACACATAGCACACACACACACACATAGCGCACACACACACATAGCGCACACACACACACATAGCGCACACGCGGACACACACACATAGCGCGCATACACACACATAGCGCACACACACACACACATAGCGCACACGCGGACACACACACATAGCGCGCACACTCGCATAGCACACACGCGGACACACACACATAGCGCACACACACACTCACATAGCGCGCACACACACTCACATAGCGCGCACGGACACACACACATAGCACACACGCGGACACACACACATAGCGCACACACACACACATAGCGCACACTCACATAGCGCACACGCGGACACACACACATAGCGCACACACACACTCACATAGCGCGCACACTCACATAGCGCGCACACACTCGACTAAAGTTGCTCACGCACACAAAAACATTGCACAACACCTATAGACAATGGGCACACACACACACCTGTGAACACTGGTGCACATGCCCATGCAGACAGAGGCACGCACACGCATGTGCACACACACGCACACATGAATACACATGAATACACACAAACGCACGCACTAGAACACACATGGACACACTAACACATGCACACACTAAAAACACAGATACACGCACACACACAACAACCGCCATTCGCCACTAAGTGGCGGTGACGTCACCATGGCGCTTGTGCCAGGCTAGGTGCACGTTGAGGCCACGTGAAGTGTCGAAAGCCCGCTGGCAGGAGGTCACGGGACAGACCCAAGTCCCATTGGTCGACTGACTGAGACGACTGGCCGATGCACCACCTGTGCCCTCTACTGTGCCAACTCGTTGTGTTTTAGCCACCCGGCGCTCCGCTCGTTGTTGTGAGCGTCGCTCCTCCGCCCTCCTTTGTTGTTGGAGGGCGACTGCCTCCAACTGCCCAATAGCGTCCTTCACGAGCCTCCTCCACAGAGGCCGATCTTGACACCGTTGGAACCAGTCATCGGCAAGTCCACTCAGCTCCACGTCCTCCTGTACCACATCACTCCATCTCCTCTCTAGCCCGTGCCATGCCCATTTAGCCCCCGCTATTCTGTCGAACAAAAGCTGTTTAAATTTCAACTTAAAGCTTTCGTGACTACAGGAATTAATATTATTTGGGTCTTTCAGTAAAGTCACGTAGATAGGTTCAAAGAAAATAACAAAAAAAACTACGACGTTTCGTCATCCGCTGCGATCGAAACGTCGTAGTTTTTTGTTATTTTCTTTGAACCTATCTACGTGACTTTACCGAAAGACCCAAAGAATATAAAAAAGCTGTTTATGCATGCGGTGGCTGGGCATGCGGGCTACTTGACCCAGCCAATGCAGCCTTGCCTGCCAGAAGAGCTCACCGATGGGATTTTGTCTTGATGTTTCAAGGATTTGGCCGCTCCTCAAACAATCCAGCCTGGCTAAACCCAGACTGGATCACAGGCAGGCCAGCCTAAATGTTTCTAACCAGTGAAGATGTTCCATTAAGAGGGTCTCTATGTTTCGCAAGCATAGAGAAGGTAGGGCATGACCATAGTCAAAAAGACCAGGTAGCTTCCACACAGCGTTACGTAGCCGATTAAAAGATAATGCCACTCGACTGATTCGGAGTGAGACCTCTGCTGTTAAACCGGAGCCGGTCATCGGCACACTGCATAGGTATGGAAAACTCTCCACTCTCTCCACAACTGCCCCATCACCAATTGGGAGTTGTGGGGGTAGATTGTCTGATGGCACAAAATACCCAGGCAGGTGCTTCATTTTGATGGGGCTGATGGTAAGGCCCCACCTCTTAGTGGCATGCTCCAGATTCAGCAGTAGCGCTTCCAACTTCTCCTCTGAGTGAACAGCAATCACCAGATCATCATCATCATCCATGATGTTGTGTGGATGCCCCCGATGCCGAAACAGCGTGTTGGTAATTACACGCCCATGGGCTGCACAAAAGTCGAGCAGCCTCCTACCGCTGTTAATGAGCTGATCTGGGCCATACCTTCTGATCACTCCAGACCAGGTGGCACCATCATGACGCAATTGAGCATTAAAGTCACCCAACAGAATAACTCTATCCTGAGGGGCCACTTTAGCTAGCACCTGTGACAGGTCATAGAAGGCATCTGACTCATTGACCTTGCCTGCATTCCTCCACTGATGTTCATTTTCGGTGGGGGCATAAGTAACCACGACCACCACTCCTCGCCTCTGGTTGATGGGAAGGCAAGACCACAGTAGCCTGGGGCTTACAGGTTCCCACACTTCACCACCACGCTACTGCGCCCCCTTCATTCTTTTGTTCCCACTCCCTGTTGGTTGTAAGTATCCTGCCCCGAGTCGAGGACTCCTGCCACCTCATGGTGGCAGGAGCCAGAGCAGGTCCTCTTGGCCTCCTGAATACTGCAGAGATCCAGGCGGTACCGGTCCAGTTCCCGACAGAGGAGTGGCAGCCTCTCCTCCACAGTGAGCGTTCGAACATTCCACGTGGCCACCCACAATGGCTGTTTGCTGTTTCTGGAGGAACCCGAGGATAAGGATTCAGCCTCCTGGCTCCACCAAATGGGGTTTAGCCAGGAGACGTCATAGATGCCTGTCCCCGCGGGGCCTCCAGCACAAGCTGTGTTCTATATTTTCACGTGGTTTCGTGGTAAATAATTGATGGTGCCCCCCCGTTTGGCCGCTGTGGTGGCTACAAGTGCCATGAAAGGGTATAGCCAATTTTGGAATTGGCCTTCCCCCAAATGGCATTTCTCACATCCACCACAGCGTTGCCGTCCCGCAACAGCAAGGAAGCAGACACAGATGCACTCAGATGCACGCTTACACGAACACATGCACACACACACATGTACACACCAACACACACACGCACACACTAACACACACACGCATGGACACACTAGCACAGAGGCACACAGCACTAACACACTAACAGATTCACAACACATGCACACACACAACTACTAACGTCGAGCACACACTAACATGCACACACGCACATGCACACACATGCGCACACACACACGTGCACACACTAACACAGACGCACACAACACTAACACACCGAGTTCACGACACAAGAACACACACATGCACACACTAACAAACACACACACACACGTGCACACACTAACACAGACGCACACAACACTAACACACCGAGTTCACGACACATGAACACACACATGCACACACTAACAAACACACACACACACGTGCACACACTAACACAGACGCGCACATACTAACACGGACACACACAACACTAACACACCGAGTTCACGACACAAGAACACACACATGCACACACTAACAAACACACACGTGCACACACGTGCACACACTAACACAGAAGCGCACAACACTAACACACTAACGAGTTCACGACACATGCACAGAGGTGTTTCAAACAGCACAGACAGGCATTAACGGGCACATTTTAAAATGAAAAATAAAAACGCGCGCAAATACGGCACGTCGCAACGCACAACCCGCACTGCGCGTTTCAATGCGTTCCTCTCCGACACAATTTCGCCACCTTCTTGGTTCTTTCGGTAAAGTCACGTAGAAGGGAAATTATCAAATAATACAAATAAAACATAATAAAGTAATTCTCACGACGTTTCGGCCACAACGCAAGCAGCCGTTCTCAGGTGAAGAACAGGAACAGGTCTGTCGGAAAGACAGCGTCTGAATGGCGCATCTCATTCAGACGCTGTCTTTCCGACAGACCTGTTCTTCACCTGAGGACGGCTGCTTGCGTTGTGGCCGAAACGTCGTGAGAATTATTTTATTATGTTTTATTTGTATTATTTTATTATTTCCCTTCTACGTGACTTCACCGAAAGAACCAAGAAGATGAATCCCTGCAGTCACGAAGGAAGCTTTACATCGAAATTTAACTTCGCCACCGATGAAGCGCGCAGCGCGTCTGTGGCCTGTGGTAGTTCTTGTTGTTGTTGTGATGTCGCGTGCACCGCGTGCACCGCGTGCGCGCGCTGTGTTCGTGTTCCCAATGCCTCCCTTCCCTGCACGCCCCCCCCCCTCCCCATTATAGCCGTCGTCATTAACGCCCAGAGGTCAAAGCCCGTTCACGTGCGACGCGAGAAAGACAAAAACAAGCCTTGCAGGCCGCACACGGTAAACCCAGAGAGAGACCCCGTGGACAGAGATGACGACAAATGAAACTTCGCGTCGCAGAGAATGCAACGCCAAGTTATTCACGGGGGGGGGGGGGGGGGGTAAACTAAAAGCGGCTGACGCAATGTAAAGGGACGATAAGAATGACGCATTAAAACACGACGTAACATTATAATGAACTTAGAGTATTATTTTTATAAAATCGCATAATAAGCACACGACCAGAGCATCCTAATTAAGAGCCAACTGAACAGGAATCGGCGAGAAGTTGTTTTGTCGTCTTACATCGCACGAACAAAACAAAGCGTCGCTAAACCTGCGGCCACCCGACACGGCCAAGTCGCGAGGAGGGTTGTCACGTCAAGCAAAACGTCGCAATTCTTTACTAGTGCAGCACACCGGTGTGCTGCAGAGTAGACCCGCAGCATTTACAAATCACATTTTACTCTCAAACACACCGGTGTGTCGTCATCGTCGTCATCATTGTCATCGTCGTCGTCATCGTCGTCGTCGTCATCATGAGGAAAAACGCACAGCGGCCATGTACTCTAAACGGGTGATGTTGATTCTAAACGTGGAGGGGAAAAGAAGTGGAGGACCCTGAAGATTAAAAGCCCACGCGACCACGGGGAGAGAGAGAGAGAGAGTGGACATGCAACCTCCAAATATACAGCAGGCGTTGTCAGGGTCGGGATCGAACCCACGACCTGCGGAAGAAGTTCAACGCGCATGCCGCACGGACAGACGACGGCGGCAGTGGCGTGATGATGGCGACTACCCCCGTCCCACCACCCCCCTAATAGGCGCTCGCTAACACCGCATGCACCCACCAGTCTGTCGGTTCGGTGCTCGTTGCAGAGGACCGCTGTGTGCGAATCTGATGGCCGCCCTGGTTATAACTGCGGTGTACGAACCGTAATACTATTAAAAAAACACTATTTTAATTTTAACCAGGTAAGGCGCCCTGAGCTACGTAGTTCATTTTCAGAAGTGTCCTGGCTATTACAAATGATAGCTCAAGCAAGTGGATTATCATCATTAAGTGGACATGTCAAGCAACCAAATGCTCTAAACGCGTGATGTTGATTCTAAATATGAAGGGGAAAACTCGAGGACCCGGAAAAAAATCCACGCGGCCACGGGGAGAGAGAGAGAAACTACAAACTCCAAATATACAGCAGGCGCCAAGTTCGGGATCGAACCCGCGACCTCCTGTATACAAGGCGAGGTAGTTAACATCTTGCCACACGCCCTCTGATTCGCTCGCAGTGGGACATGTAAGATCCCGCGACGTCATTCGCAAGAGCGGTGCCACAGTCGTGACGGCGTCATG
This sequence comes from Lampetra planeri, assembly GCF_965212315.1. Classification (NCBI taxonomy): domain Eukaryota; kingdom Metazoa; phylum Chordata; class Hyperoartia; order Petromyzontiformes; family Petromyzontidae; genus Lampetra; species Lampetra planeri. The sequence goes on from NC_136159.1 coordinate 8,145,652, forward strand.
CTCAGAATTTAGCCAAATTCGAAAATTAACTCAAGGAGGATCGCGCATAGACCCACACACAGACCCACACACAGACACACACACAGACACAGGCACAGACCCACACACAGACCCACACACAGACCCACACACAGACACACACACAGACACACACACAGACCCAAACACAGACCCACACACGGAACCACACACAAACACAATGACAAAATCCCCCGTATAGCCTTAACAGACTGTTGGGGTAAGTGCTGTTAGCGAGCACCTATGAAGGCCGGCACGGTACACTCCTTAGTGGCGATGTTTACGCACCGTGCACACACACAGACACAGGCACACATGCAGACACACACAGACACACACACACAGACACACGCACACACACAGACACACGCACACACAGTAACAACCATCGCCCTCCTACTGGCAGCGGATTAATGCCCAAGAAGGTCACTCTTGCAAATGAGACTCATCCGCGGTCCCTTGAGTTCCCACCCTGCTTAAGCTAAACAAACTTAAACAGTCTGTTACAAGGCGATACGGAAGAATCCTTGTCTCTCTGTGATTGCGTGCCCGTGTGTGTGTGTTTGTGTGCGGGGAGCGGTGCTACGAACCCGGCGACTCGCGTTCGATGCCGGCTCACGGCCAACAACACCGGTGACCATTATCTGAACCGGTCCTGGGCCTCCCCTAGGTCGACTCAGCCTCAAACGAGTACCCGATGCGGTGTGTAAACACCGGGCGTGGCGCTGGCCACCCACCCCCTCGTGTGCCGTGCCGACCTTCATCGGTGCTCGCTAACAGCACTTGCCCCAAACAGGTCCGCAAGGCTACACGGGGGATCTTTGTCTTTGGAGCTCACCATGATGCCGGTGAGGAGGCAGACCCCGCGGCCGCAGTAAGTGTGGGGGACCATGTCACCGTAGCCCACGGAGAGGAACGTGATGGAGATGAGCCACATGGCTCCCAGGAAGTTGCTGGTGATGTCCTTGGTGTCGTGATACCTGCAGGCGCGACCCACCGGACACAACAACAACAACAACAATTGTAATTTTGTCGATACAAATAAGATCATTATTACGATTGTTGTTCGATCATTCATTTGTCACGGGGGCCGTCCATAAATGACGTCACGCGATTTTGGACGATTTTTGACCCCCCACTCCCCGTCAAATATGACGTCACAAAGCTCTGCCCCCCCCCCCCCCCAAAAAAAAAACACATGCTTCAAATCGCTTTAAACTATTGTCATCGGAGTGCGTATTTAATGTGGCGCTGCACTCTGATATTGTAGGAGAAACCATTTATCAAAAAGTCTATTTAATTAAGTAGAACGTGTTTTCTATATTTATTTAAAGTTGCGCATTTTTATGTGACATCACATTTCTCAAACCCCCCCTTCGTCACACATCGTCACAAATGTCTGACCCCCCCCCCCCCAAGTGCGTGACGTCATTGATGGACGGCCCCACGTGTTTTTTTAAAGCCAGCTGCCTAGGATTGCGCAAAACCCTGCCCACTTTTCACCCAGTCTCTATGTATCTCTACGAGTCTCTGTGAGGGCGCCACGGGGGCTGGGAGATGTTAACTACATCGCCTGGTATGCAGGCGGTCGTGGCTTCGATCCCGAACCTGACACCATGGCGAGAAGTTAACATCGTCATCGTCGTCATCATCGTCACCATCATCACGTCCAGCAGAAGGATGATGACGAGAGTGATCCTCATCGCCACCACCACCACCACCACGACCATCATCACGAACATCAACGTAACAGCCTCGTTAGTCAAGGTTCGTCGTTGACATCTGGGTTAGTCTGTGCAGTGATCTGGCCAAGCTTGTGTCGTAAAACCCTCCTCCACCCGACGCAGCCAAATCAATTACATTGTCACGTGGTGCGCGAGCGCCTATCGGTGCGCCGATTAATCATGATTCGTCCCGCTCACCCGGTGAGGTGGGCACCGCAGCGGCCAGAAATGTTCACGACCTCGCCTGGTATACAGGAGGTCGTGGGTTTGATCCCGACTCTGACGATGCCTGCTGTATATTTTGAGTTTGCGTGTCTCTCTCCCTGTGGTAGATTTTCCTCCGGGTCCCCCAGTTTTTACCTCCACATTTATAATCAACGTCCCGCGTTTAGAGTATTCGGCCGCTATAGATGCTCACGTGATGATGATAAGCCACTTCGTTGAGCTATCATTTGTGATGTCCAGGTCACTTCCGAAAGAGAGACACACAGCTCAGTGGGGCCTTACCTGGTAAAATAAATAAAAAGTTACTCTTAGTTTTTTTCGGTAAAGTCACGTAGGAAAAAAATAAAATACATTAAAAATGAAAACAACTAATTTTTCTGGAGCGGTCACACCTGATGACGGATGCTTGTGTTGCTTCCGAAACGTCGTGATTTAATTTAGTTGTTTAATAATTTAAATTTATTTTACTTTTTTACCTACGTGACTTTACCGAAAAAAGCAAAGAGTATGGATCCCTGCAATCACGAAAACTTCAAATCTAAAAAAACGTTAAATTGTTTAGTTTGGAATGACATCCAGGGGACATCGCGTCGACATCACGAGCCGCGATGTTTGTTCCAGGCAGCTCCATCAGATTGTAACCACGAGGGTCAGACGCCCGGGTCACAGCAACGACAATAACACGAATAATAATGCAATTATATATATATTGATGTAGTCACATACATATGAAGTATTGGAATGACGGCAGGAAACCACTTGACGGGTAGCACACTTTTTATTAAACCTTGACTTGTCACGATACAACGTGTGGTCACTATTCCTCTGACTACACACACTTCACTTGACACGTGTGGTCACTATTCCTCTGACTACACACACTTCACTTGACACGTGTGGTCACTATGCCTCTGACTACACACACTTCACTTGACACGTGTGGTCACTATTCCTCTGACTACACACACTTCACTTGACACGTGTGGTCACTATTCCTCTGACTACACACACTTCACTTGACACGTGTGGTCACTATTCCTCTGACTACACACACTTCACTTGACACGTGTGGTCACTATTCCTCTGACTACACACACTTCACTTGACACGTGTGGTCACTATTCCTCTGACTACACACACTTCACTTGACACGTGTAGTTACTATGCCTCTGACTACACACACTTCACTTGACACGTGTAGTTACTATGCCTCTGACTACACACACTTCACTTGACACGTGTAGTTACTATGCCTCTGACTACACACACTTCACTTGACACGTGCAGTTACTATGGCTCACACTGCACTCCGCCCCGTAACGTCCGTGGAGCCTACAGGCCCACCCCAGCTTGGGCGTGGGCCACAACCTCTGAGTCCCAAGGGCCGGCCCTCTCACGGACGTTCGGCCCCGGGTCCCAGGGTTCCGCCTCTGGGTCACACAGAGCCCCGGCTCCTACAGGACAGCGGGACTAGGTGCCGCAGGGCCCTATCTCTTCCTCCTCCGTCTTCAGTCTTCGCTGGTCACTCGCTCCCCGTGCGCCTGTGCGCACCACCTTATATAGCCCCCGCTCACGGGAGACGGAGCGTATGCGGACCTCGACGTGAGCATCCCCCTTAGTTGACCAATCCCCGCGCGCTTGCCCCAGGATCCCATCGCTGTCAGCGCGCGTCACTGATACCCAGCCAATCACTGCCTCATAACCCCCGACCCCGCGCTGACCCCTGATCCTTCACCGTCAGCGCGCGTCACCAACACACACAGCCAATCACTACGCGCTGGCACACGATCCCTACCCCAGCGCGTATCACCACTACACATACACACATTTATATCTAGACTGTTGCCGCTCCAAGGACGGGTGTCTCGCAGTAAATCTGAAACTTGCAAGCGAAGAGCAGAGCGCGACGTGGTATTCACTGCATCAATGCGTGTGCAATTTGTAAGGGCGCGGTGACACGGAGCTATTTCATTTAAAGGTTATAATCCCTTGTTCATCATGACGTCCTTTTTACTTTGATGTCTCAGTAGCGTGACGGAGACCGCGTGACGTGAATGTTCTGCCTTTGCAGTGAGGGTTGTGAGTTGACGCCGAGGAGGGGGGAGGAGGCGCCTCGCCCCCCCCCCCCCCATGTGGAGTGACGTCACCCGCTAATTATTATGAAAGGAGGGGGGGGTGTCCATTTGGAGGACGTCACCTACTCATGATCATTAATGAGGGGGGGCTGTTCGATGTGGAGTGACGTCACCTGCTCATGAATATTAATTAGGGGGGCTGGTCGATGTGGAGTGACGTCACGAGTGTTAAGGACAGACATTCCTGGGTGATTATAGTAGGCATACCACAGGAGACATGTGCGTGTCTAAGCAATGGTACGATTGTAAATGTCGTACGCCTCGTGGTGAAAGTTATTCATCCCTGCAGCCCATGTTCACTGCCAAAAACAAAGACCCATATAGCCTTAACAGACTGTTGGGGCAAGTGCTGTTAGCGAGTAGCACCTATGAAGGTCGGCATTGTGGCACACGAGGGGGTGGGGCCAGCCAGCACCAGTATGTAGGGTGCCTACCAAACACATTTCTTATTTGGGGGGGGGGGGGGGTGTTGAAATCATTTTAGGGGGTGGTCGACAATTTTTGGAACCCTGTCGGGTCAACTTTCTACCCCCACATCTGGGCCGAGGGGGGGGGTCCACTTTCCATAACTTTTCGATAATGGCCTTCTGATAGGCTCGTATCATTTAGTTGATGGACAAACGGAACGCCGGGCTTTCAAAGTGATACAAAAAAGGTAGATTTTTTGACTTGCAAGGCGGTTTAGTGATGACCCCGAGTCTACAAACAGCACATTCAGCATAGCTGAGAAACCGGTTGGATGTCGCGTGGTTGAAACCCATGAACTACACTCAAATGTAGTTTAGTTTAAATTATTTAGTTTGAACACAGGATCCCAGTGGTAGTACTACTGGTTCAGTGCTCAGACAGTCTAAACTGAACTTTGTTTTTATTTTACCAGATAAGGCTATGCTATGTAGCGCTTTTTCATATGGTAGCGACCTGGCTACCACAAATGATAGCTCTACGAAGTGGCTTATCGTGTGGACGTTTTTCGCAGCAGCCAAATAATCTAAACGCGTGATGTTGTTTCTAAATGTGGAGGGGGAAACAGGAGGACCCGGAGAAAATCCATGCGACCTCGGGGTGAGAGACACGCAGACTCCGTCAGGGTCGGGATCGAACCCACGACCTCCTGCACACCAGGCGAGGTAGTTAACATCTCCTAGCCACCGTGATGATGATGAGAGAAAAAGATGCAGAGTCCAAATATACAGCAGGCGTCAGGGTCGGGATCGAACCCACCACCTCCTGCATACTAGGCGAGGTAGTTAACATTTCCTAGCCACCGTGGCACCCCAATGTAGCAACACTCTCCTGAAAAGGAGGCTTGAGATTTAGTGATGGTGCCTTGGTTATATTCGTGTTGCTGTTGCTGTTATTACAGTACAGTATTATTCATAACAGCACGTACAGGCGTCAGGGTCGAACCCACGACCTCATGCACACCAGGCGAGGCATTGTGATCCTCTTGAGAGAGAGAAAGAGAGAATAACAATCTCGGTAATTTGCGTTGTGTATCCAGCAAAGGCACGAGGAGTCGAAGGGTTATTGTTCAGGAGGGTCCTGCCGCGTTGGGGCTTCCACTGCAAGATGCTTGATCCCCGAATCGAACCGGCAGCGACCTCTGGCACTTCACGGCCGGTGCGACCGCCTACCGCGACACAACCACAACAACCACCACAACCACCACAACCACCACGGCAGTGGCAGCAACACGACCACCACAACCACCACCACGACACACAGCCACGGCTCCATGCTCACGTGGACCCTGGCCAGCCAGACTCGCTCGTCCGTGCATTCCGCTACATTCGTTTTAATCAACGAGATTGGGACCGCAGTTTTTTGTTGTTGTGGAATTGAAACATTTTTTGGGGGGGGCGGGGGGGGCCTCCCCACCTTCACTGCCCAACGCCCCCCCCCCCCCACCTCCCCCCCACCTCCCCCTCCTTCCCTCCCCCCACCTTCGTCTAAAAATAAAGCGAAGGAGCGAGAGCTCGGGTACATATCCATCGGTCGTGCTCTAATCGAGTTTATTGGGAGGCGGAGTGGAAGGCAGAGGGGGGTGGAGGGGCGGAGGGGATGGAGGAGAGGGGGGGGATGGAGGGGCGGGGGGGATGGAGGGGAGGGGGGGGGATGGAGGGGCGGGGGGGGGCAACTGCAGCAACCCAACTCAGCACCGAGAACCAAAGACTCCCCCCCCCCACCTCCCCTGCTGCCCAGAGACGTACCCCCCCCCTTCTCTGCTGCCCATAGACGTACCCCCCCCCCCTTATCTGCTGCCCATCCGCTGCCCAGAGACGTACCCCCCCCCCCCCCTCTCTCTGCTGCCCACCCGCTGCCCATCCCCCGTGTGGCAAGGGGCCGAGGACTGGTGGGGCAGGGGACACGTGCCCGGTGTTTGCGAGCGCCTCTTCAAGGGCGAGACCCACGAAGCAGTAACGGGGCTCTCTCGTCTTGCGGGAATACTCCAGAGGTCGCGGTCTCTTCGTGGGACAGAAGCCGCGCACACTCGCAAACACTCACTCACACTCGCAAACACTCACTCACACTCACTCACTCACCCACACACTCACTCACACTCGCAAACACTCACTCACTCACACTCACTCACACTCACTCACTCACCCACACTCACTCACACTCACTCACACTCACTCACACTCACTCACTCACCCACACACTCACTCACACTCGCAAACACTCACTCACTCACACTCACTCACTCACACTCACTCACTCACACTCACTCACTCACACTCACTCACACTCACTCACTCACACTCACTCACTCACACTCACTCACTCACACACTCGCAAACACTCATACACACTCACTCACAATCACTCACTCACAATCACTCACTCACACTCACTCACTCACTCACACTCACTCACACTCACTCACAATCACTCACAATCACTCACTCACACTCACTCACTCACCCACACACTCATACACACTACACTCACTCACACTCACTCACTCACACTCACTCACTCACACTCATACACACTACACTCACTCACACTCACTCACACTCACTCACTCACACTCATACACACTACACTCACTCACACTCACTCACACTCACTCACACTCACTCACACACACTCACTCACACACTCGCAAACACTCATACACACTCACTCACAATCACTCACTCACAATCACTCACTCACAATCACTCACTCACACTCACTCACTCACACTCACTCACACTCACACTCACTCACACTCACTCACAATCACTCACTCACCCACACACTCATACACACTACACTCACTCACACTCACTCACTCACTCACACTCACTCACTCACACTCATACACACTACACTCACTCACACTCACTCACACTCACACACACTCGCAAACACTCACTCACACTCGCAAACACTCATACTCACTCACACTCACTCACCCACACACTCACTCACACTCACTCACACTCATACACACTACACACACTCACACTCACTCACACACTCACTCACACTCATACACACTACACTCACTCACACTCACTCACACTCACTCACTCACACACTCGCAAACACTCATACACACTCACTCACAATCACTCACTCACAATCCCTCACTCACACTCACTCACTCACACTCACTCACACTCACTCACAATCACTCACTCACCCACACACTCATACACACTACACTCACTCACACTCACTCACTCACACTCACTCACTCACACTCATACACACTACACTCACTCACACTCACTCACACTCACTCACACTCGCAAACACTCACTCACACTCGCAAACACTCATACTCACTCACACTCACTCACTCACCCACACACTCACTCACACTCATACACACTACACACACTCACACTCACACTCACTCACACTCATACACACTACACACACTCACACTCACTCACACTCATACACACTACACACACTCACACTCACTCACACTCGCAAACACTCACTCACACTCGCAAACACTCATACTCACTCACACTCACTCACCCACACACTCACTCACACTCACTCACACTCATACACACTACACACACTCACACTCACTCACACTCATACACACTCACACTCGCAAACACTCACTCGCACACACTCACTCAGACTCGCAAACACTCACACTCGCAAACACTCACTCACACACACTCGCAAACACTCACTCACACACACTCGCAAACACTCACTCACACACACACACTCGCACACTCATACACACTCACTCACACACACACACACACTCACTCACACTCACTCACTCACACTCGCAAACACTCACTCACACTCACTCACACTCGCAAACACCCACACTCGTACACACTCACGCACACTCGCAAACACTCACACTCGCAAACACTCACACATACACACACTCGCACACACTCACACAGAACCTATGAAGGCCGGAACGGCACACGAGGGGGTGGTTTGCCAGCACCACGCCCGACCGCCTTTGTCTCCCTAGTGACGATGTTTACACACCGCACCAGGTACTCATTTTGAGGCTGAGTCGACCTAGGCGAGGTCCAGGACCGGTTCGGATAATCGTCACTGGTGTTTGTGGCCGTGAGCGGGAATCGAACTCGGGTCGCCAGGTTCGTAGCGCAGCGTAGCGCTAACCGCTGCACCACCGCTCCCCACTACCAATCCCCGCCATTCGCCACTAAAGGACGGTGACGTCACCACGGCGTCTGTGCCAGGCCAGGTGCACTTTGAGGCCACCACGTGAAGTGTCGAAGGCTCGCTGCTGGCAGTAGGTCTCGGGACAGACCCAGCAGGTGCCATGGGTTGGCTGACTGACATGACTGGCAGATGCACCACCAGCTGTACCCCCCTACTGTGCCAGGCTAGGTGCAGGAGGTCTCGGGACAGACCCAGCAGGTGCCATGGGTTGGCTGACTGAGATGACTGGTAGATGCACCACCAGCTGTACCCCCCTACTGTGCCAGGCTAGGTGCAGGAGGAGGTCTCGGGACAGACCCAGCAGGTGCCATGGGTTGGCTGACTGAGATGACCGGCAGATGCACCATCAGATGTACCCCCTACTGTGCCAGGCTAGGTGCAGGAGGTCTCGGGACAGACCCAGCAGGTGCCATGGGTTGACTGACTGAGATGACCGGCAGATGCACCATCAGCTGTACCCCCTACTGTGCCAACTTGCTGAGATTTTAGCTGCCTGGCGCTTCGAACTAAACACGAACAGCCGTTCTAAAAGAAACGAGTGTGTCAGTCTAGATTATCATTTTAAAAGTGCATCGCGTCGCGGTCGCTTCAGCATATCGCAAGGAGGGAGAGCGCGTTCCAGACGGCCAGCAGCAGAAGCGCAGTGACCCGCCTCGAGCTCGGCCAGGGGCGGATCTCGAACCGAGCCCGAGGGGGGCGTTGTGGGATTGCGATTTTATTTTAAAATAGAACCCCGCAGTAGTAGCGTAGTGTATAGTGTAGTGTATAGTAGTGTATAGTAGTGTAGTGTATAGTAGTGTAGTGTATAGTAGTGTATAGTAGTGTAGTGTATAGTAGTGTATAGTAGTTTCGATTTAAAGCTTTCGTGACTGCAGGGATTCATCTTCTTGGTTATTTCGGTAAAGTCACGTAGAAGGGAAATAATAAAATAATAAAAATAAAACATAATAAAACAATTCTCACGACGTTTCGGCTACAACGCAAGCAGCCGTCTTCAGGTGAAGAATGAGACACTGCCAAGCTAGGAGTTTGGTGGCCAGGCCACCAAGATTGTACGGCTTGCCAAAGATACATAAAGAAGATACACCTCTTCGTCCCATTGTCTCTACTATCAACTCCCCCACTTACAAACTGGCTCGTTTTTTGTCTGAAATCCTACGGCCTTTCACTGGAAAAACCACCTCTGCGGTACAAAACTCTACTGACCTGGTATCGACAATCAAGGGGATTTCCCTGTCCCCAGACGACCTGCTTGTCAGTTTTGATGTGGTTTCCTTGTTCACCAAGGTTCCTGTGCCTGACACCATCGCAATCATTGAAGACTTGGTTCATCAAGGACTGAATGCTGGGGTACCCCCCCTGGTGTGACACTGCTTAACCAATACATACTTCACCTGGAATGGAACCTTCTACAAGCAAACTGAGGGCACCCCAATGGGCTCCCCCCTATCTCCGGTTGTAGCCAACATTTTCATGGAGAAATTTGAGACTGACGCCATCCAGACTGCCACTCTACACCCGACCTTATGGAAGAGGTACGTAGATGACACTTTTGTCATCTGGCCACATGGCCGGCCTGCTCTAGACAAATTTCTCGACCACTTCAATTCCATACACCCAGCCATCAGATTCACCATGGAAGTCGAAAAAGATGGCAAGCTACCCTTTTTGGATGTCCTAATTAAAAGGAGACCTGATGGTTCAATGAGCCATTCTGTCTACAGGAAAGCCACCCATACGGATGCCTACCTAAAACCGGATTCCCACCACCATCCATGCCAGAAGAACTCCCTCATCAAGACTCTATACCGTAGAGCCCAATGCATCTCCGACCAGGAACACATTGCCAGTGAACTCAAACACGTACGCCAAGCTCTTAAGGCTAATGGTTACTCCGACTACACAATCCGCAAGGCCATCACTCCAACCGTCAAGAAGGATCCTGCTGAGGAGCCTTTCAAAACCATCACCTTACCCTACATTGCTGGGGTCACAAAAAAGATCTCCAAAATCCTGATTAAACACAAGATTCAGGTACGATTCAACAAAATACATAAAATCCGTGATCTGGTTCCGTCTGTAAAAGACGTGGTTCCAGACATACAGTACCCTGGCGTCTACAAACTAAGTTGCCTCTGTGGTAGCAGTTACATTGGAGAAACCAAACGACATGTCTCGGACCGCATCCGTGAACATAAAGCTGACCTGAAACACGGTAGGACAAACACCTCAGCCGTGGCAGATCACTGTTACAATTCAGTGGGTTCACATGACATTGACTTCTCCAAGACAGAGGTTCTCTGCAAGCCATCTGGCTACCATGAGAGATTCGTTCATGAGGCGATCCACATATACAAACACAGAGACAATTTCAACCGAGAAGATGGATTCTGGCTCAGCAATCATTGGAAGGACGTAATAAACCACTTCGGATCTTAACTGATTGTTGTTCACGTTTATGGTGACTTTCAGACCGCAGTCCACTCACTGGCATCGACTGTGTATCTTGTGTTCTCCACAGGGAATGCATTACTTGCTCCGCTGCGGATCTCCTGCCACCGTTTTCCCATTCACATGTGTCATTGCTTCTACATACTATTAACATGCCCTCCCTTTGTTAATGCTACACCCCTCCCTTTGGTGCTGCTGATCCTGCATAATGCATGGGCATAATATGACTTTGAAACCCCCCCGCCCACCTCCTACGCATTTCCCATGAATATGCTAAATTCCTCTTGATATGCACATTCTTTTGTTAAGGCTCTCTTCTTCTTCCACCTCCAACTCAGCTTATATATAAGCTCCTAGCTTGCCAGTGTCTCATTCTTCACCTGAAGACGGCTGCTTGCGTTGTAGCCGAAACGTCGTGAGAATTGTTTTATTATGTTTTATTATTTTATTACTTCCGTTCAACGTGACTTTACCGAAAGAACCAAGAAGGTGTATAGTAGTGTTTAGTAGTGTAGTGTATAGTAGTGTAGTGTATAGTAGTGTATAGTAGTGTAGTGTATAGTAGTGTAAAGTAGTGTAGTGTATAGTGTAGTGTATAGTAGTGTATAGTAGTGTAGTGTATAGTGTAGTGTATAGTAGTGTAGTGTATAGTAGTGTATAGTAGTGTATAGTGTAGTGTATAGTAGTGTAGTGTATAGTAGTGTATAGTAGTGTAGTGTATAGTAGTGTATAGTGTAGTGTATTGTAGTGTAGTGTATAGTAGTGTATAGTAGTGTATAGTAGTATAGTGTATAGTAGTGTATAGTAGTGGTGTATAGTGTAGTGTATAGTAGTGTTTAGTGTATAGTAGTGTAGTGTATAGTAGTGTATAGTAGTGTATAATAGTGTATAGTAGTGGTGTATAGTGTAGTGTATAGTAGTGTTTAGTGTATAGTAGTGGTTAGTGTATAGTAGTGTAGGGGTGTTAGAGAGAGAGCCCGTTATGCATGGCAGCCTATGGTAAACAAACACAGTAGGCGGGGCTACATGAGCGCACGAGCAGGTGCCCTCTGCGACGTCCGCGCCAGACACCCTGGGGGGTCGATTCGGTCGTTATGATCCCCCGGGGCCCCACCCCTCAGGGAGGGGTTGGGTATAAAAGGGGAATGTATCGAAGGGCTCGGGAGTGATGTTTAGCTAAAGGAGAGAAGACGGAAGACGTCTTAGAGAGAGCCCTGGACTCCCCCTGGTACGCCGTCCTTATCAGGACCGCGCAGGCTCGAGCCAGTGGCGTGGTACCAGGGCCAGAGCCAGTGCTGGTCTGGACTCTGGGTACCGGGCCCGACTGACCAGTGTCGGGCCAAGATAGCCTCCCCTAGCCCATTAGTGGAGGACTCAGAGGCAGGCTAGGGTTAGCTAGAGAGGTGTGTCCTCAGATAGACGGGTGAGGGGGCCGATACCCCCTCAAATGTGTATGTCACAACGTTGGTGTTAAATAAACAAGTGTGCCTCCAACTCCGGTGTGAACGAGTCGTGAGCGTTACTACATCTGGTGTCAGAAGTGGGGTGTTGTCTCCAGCGGAGCAACGATATTGTGTCACCCGTAGGGAACTGTTGGCAATTGTCCACTTCATCCAACAGTATCGCCCATATCTGTACGGTCGGCGTTTCACCGTCCGCACAGATCATGCGGCACTGCAGTACGCCCTGAGGGTTCAACAGCCATCGGGACAATTGTCCCGATGGTTGGAGGTCCTCCAGGATTACGATTTCCAAACCACATACCGTAAGGGCGTTCGCCACACCAACGCGGACGCTCTGTCACGCTTGCCAACCGCCTCCGAGTGTGCATGCCTCCTGGGGTCTGGACGTTGCAGGCCTCCAGGGGACACATCGCTACCTGTCTTGGTGGCCGCCAACGACGACGATGCAGTGGTTCCTAATTCGATCGAACAACAGGGCAAAGATTCCCTGTTGGGGTTGCCCGTCATTGAATGGGGGCGCCTCCAGATGGAGGATGTCTCCCTCCTCGGGTGGCGACGTCGCGTTGGCGGTGCGGCGGGGGGAAAAAGAGGTGGTTCCGACGCATGGGAAATGTGCCAAGGTCTGCTGATGCATTGGGACGGGAAGTCACGCCGACATCGGCTGGTGGTCCCTACTGGGTTGCGGGGTAGGGTGGTATGGGCCGCTCATGAGCGCCTCCTACACCTGGGGACCCAAAAGACTCTCGCCTTGTTGCAACTTGATTTTTATTGGCCTGGCATGACGAGGGATGTTGGGGATTTGTTGGGATCATGCCCTCAATGTGCACAACGCAAACCGCCGGCACGGGAGTCTAACCCGCCTTTGCAATCGATCAAAGTGTCCAGGATAAACGAGCTGGTCGCTCTGGACATTTTGGGACCATTCCCCGCCACCCCCAGGGGGAATAGATATTTGTTGACTGGTGTCGAGTATTTTACACGCTGGCCTATGGCCTGGCCTCTGGCCAACCAGTCGGCAGCAGCCATCGTGGAGGCCTTTGTTCAGGGTTATGTCCTGGACAAAGGTGCTCCGGAGAGGTTGCTGACCGACCAGGGCAGAAATTTTTCCGGTAAACTACTCAGACAAGTCTGCGATCTCCTGGGCACAAAGAAAATTCGGACCTCCCCATATCACCCACAAACTGACGGGATGGTCGAACGTTTGCATCGCACCATCTCGTCCATGTTATCACAACAAGTTTCGGACTCGCAAACGGATTGGGACCTACAAATTCAGGGGGTCTTGGCGGCGTACCGGATGGCACCCCATGCAGCTACGGGGTTTTCTCCCTTTTACCTCATGTACGGCCGAGAACCAGACCCGCCTGTTCGTGCCCAGTTGCAGATCCCCGTGCCGCAGGGAAAAACTAATCTGGCTGACCACGTTAAATTTAATCTGGACAAATTGACCGAGGCACGGGATGCTGCAATGCAAAACTCTGACCTCCGTCAGAAGGCGAATGAGCGCCTCAGATTGAGTCGAGCGCACATGCTGCAGTGGAAGCCGGGGGACAAGGCATGGCTGCACTGCCCCCAGGTGCCACTGGCAACCTCCTCTAAACTGGTGCGGCCGTGGCGGGGCCCTGTGGAAGTGGTGGAGGTGTTACGACCGCAGTGCGTGCGCATCAAGTGGGGGAAGCGGCGATGGTTCGTGCACCCCTCTAGGTTAAAACCCTTCTCTGCGGTACACAATCACACTTCACACGCGCGTGGCCAAACATGTGGGGGGTCGGCCGACTCGCTGGGTCCGTCTCCGTCGCTCTCACCTAATGCCTTGCCGGCTGTGCCACCTTCAGGTGCATCAGGAGTGACGGGCTCACGCCCGATCACCCCTCCTGTGGATACCGAGGGTCACGCGGAGTCGGATGAATGCTCACCCCAAGACGGACAATTGCCACCTGATGGTCCGCCACGCGCGGTTACCCCGTGTGAGGGGCCCGCTGCAAGGACGCGCGCTAAAATGCGCAAACTGTTGTGAGGCCGGAAAATGTGTACATAGCTGTTGTGTTCATTGGATGTTGTGTGGGTGGTGTGTTCCCCACTCCTCGGATGTACATATGTTGGCTTCACCGTGTGTTGTGTGTGCGTGGTGGGTTCCCTGCTGATTGTATATAGGCTGTTTTTTTTTACGGAATTCGTATTTATTCGGGGGGGGTGCGACGGGTTGTTTTCTCATCTTGCTGTTGCGTTCTTGTTCTGGTTCCTGTTATTGTTCAAAAATAGTGAGGCACACGCGCCGTCAGGGGGTGAAGGCACCTTTATTGTCAAATTTTTGTATGTTGGCAGCCGGGACGGCTGCATGCTATGCGGGGGGGAGTGATGTAGGGGTGTTAGAGAGAGAGCCCGTTATGCATGGCAGCCTATGGTAAACAAACACAGTAGGCGGGGCTACATGAGCGCACGAGCAGGGGCCCTCTGCGACGTCCGCGCCAGACACCCTGGGGGGTCGATTCGGTCGTTATGATCCCCCGGGGCCCCACCCCTCAGGGAGGGGTTGGGTATAAAAGGGGAATGTATCGAAGGGCTCGGGAGTGATGTTTAGCTAAAGGAGAGAAGACGGAAGACGTCTTAGAGAGAGCCCTGGACTCCCCCTGGTACGCCGTCCTTATCAGGACCGCGCAGGCTCGAGCCAGTGGCGTGGTACCAGGGCCAGAGCCAGTGCTGGTCTGGACTCTGGGTACCGGGCCCGACTGACCAGTGTCGGGCCAAGATAGCCTCCCCTAGCCCATTAGTGGAGGACTCAGAGGCAGGCTAGGGTTAGCTAGAGAGGTGTGTCCTCAGATAGACGGGTGAGGGGGCCGATACCCCCTCAAATGTGTATGTCACAACGTTGGTGTTAAATAAACAAGTGTGCCTCCAACTCCGGTGTGAACGAGTCGTGAGCGTTACTACAGTAGTGTAGTGTATAGTAGTGGTTAGTGTATAGTAGTGTATAGTAGTGTATAGTGTAGTGTATAGTGTAGTGCATAGTAGTGGATAGTAATGTAGTGTATAGTAGTATATAGTGTAGTGTATAGTAGTAGTGTAGTGAATAGTAGTGTATAGTGTAGTGCATAGTAGTGTATGGTAATGTAGTGTATAGTAGTGTATAGTGTAGTGTATAGTAGTGTATAGTAGTTTAGTGTATAGTGTAGTGTA